>NW_007248698.1:465787-592865 GCF_000164805.1 Carlito syrichta | reverse complement strand
CCGGCCACCGCAGCCTTGACCTGCTGGGCTCCGGCGATCCTTCCGCCTCAGCCTTCCAAGTAGCTGGAACTACAGGCACGCACTACCATGCCCAGCTAGTTTTTGATTTATTGTAGAGATGAGGTCTCGCCAAGTTGCCCAGGCGGGTCTCGAACCCGCGGGCTCAGGCAATCCACTCACCTCAGCCTCCCAAAGGCGAGGGATTACAGGCTGAGTCACTGAGCCCGGTGACATTTATATTTTATGTTGTTGATTTGAGAAGAGTAATTTAAAAATTGCCAGAAAAGTAAAATTTCTGAAAATTTGTACTGAGTCATGTGTATCACAATTCTCTATTAGAAATTTTCACAGTGAGGACCTTTAGAATGAAAATACAATTTTTGCAGAAAGAATTTTGTTTGTTTTTATTGCCTTCTTTATCTAACAAACTCCAGATAATTGAAGTTTTTTTCAGGTTTTATTTTGTCTTTCAGAATATTTGTGTGAAGGTTATGTAAGTGCTAGCACATATCAACTCAGAAATATGAAGCATAATTTTGCATGTAGCTTATATAGGCTAACTTTAAAAATCAAAATGCTAAAATGTGAATTTCATAAATCATTTTGTCTCTTTGTTAATCTAATTCATTATTATCATATTATGTATTGGCACAAGTGAAACATAGTTGTAAACTCCAGAGACCAAAAGAAGACAATGCTGATTGTCCAACATTCCTACCTACTTCGATTGTAAGGGATCCATGGGCTTGATAGTGGCTAGTCAGCCTCTGGAAAGAATCGTGATTGGTTAAACTCATTTAATTTTTATCCCAGAGATTCTACTAACTGGGAAACAGGAAGAGAAAGAAGATTAGCAACAGAATCCAATAATGCCCAATAAGACATTGTGTCCAGTTTGTTGCTTTCATTCTTTGCTCGCTTGTGGTTCCCTTGGGAACTTTCTGGCACTTTTTTTCTCCATAAAAGATCCTTAGAAATATTTGATCTTGGAGTAAAAGCAAGTATTCTTCAAATTTTTTGTCTCTATTCCATACCTGTGCCTTCAAATGTGGGGCTTTAGTTTGAGAATAAATATGATCAAACTCCTGCTTGTCATTTCCTTTGAGCAAGAGTTTATACCCAGCATCTCTTGTTGGCTAATTCTTTATCCTCTTCTCATATTTCCAAAACTGGCAGCATTCTTTGTCTATAGTTATCTCCATTCCATGTAATTTCTCCATATTATTTCAAAATATTGAAACATATTTGTATTTTAATGTCATTTTGGGAGAATAAAGATATTTTTAAATCTTTATTTTCAAACTATTTAATTAGAAGTACATATTAAATATTATGTATGAAATATTCCGTGTATTGGCACAAAACTAATAACATAAAATGCTTAGTATAAACAGAAAGCTATTTCTTAAAGTTAGACATTCTCAAAATAGTAATGTTCAGACTATCTTAATGGTATAATTTAATCATGTATTACAGGTAACAAACCATGGAAAATCATGTAATAAATCATTAATGGGGTTTTATCTCTTTCACTGATTTCAATTTCTAGAACTCATTATGGATTTTTTCCATGATTTCTCTTTAAAGCAATAGGAAATAAAAGTGTCTGCCAGAAAAGGATATGAAATGTTGGATGATACTGCTAGTCTAATTTCAATTTTGAATACCTCATTGTGAGTATTTATGTGATTTGTGAACTGAATCTATATTGGAAATTAAAACTAAAGCACTTTGGCAAAAGATTTAATTCTTTTATATAAATTTGCACATATAACTTAAATTAGAGTTTGGTGACCAAGACAAGAAAGAATATAAAATAAGCTTATTTATGAACTTCAAGTTAACCAAGAATGTTGATGTAAAAGGTCGATTGAAATGAAACATTTTATGGAAAACTGGTGCTGTGAAAAAGCAAACGTCATGTAGATTCATTCTTGGAGAAGTGGTGGTGAATATTTACTGCTACTACAGAAAGAACTAGAAGACTTTTGATTAGTCTCATATGCCAGTTATCACAGGTTGAGTGGTACTCTCTGTAGCTACATTTTTCCCCCAAAACTAGCAATGAAACAAAAACATTAAAAGTCCTCATTAGAGACTTGTTCTAAACACTTATAATTATTAATAGTAGAGTAAATTCATTACTACTGATAAATAATATTCAGTAACATTTAATAATATCACTAATAATTGATATTTAAAATAATCACAGAAATCAAAAGTTGAAGATTTCCACTTCGTACTCACTTTTTCCTTATTTTTGGTTATTTTCTGTTCATGATATTATATTAAGGTAATACATTATTAATGGATACCTGGTCTTTTCATTTGCATGCTTTTAAGATTCCTACCCTTAACAATCTCCATATAGGGGAATAATCTTCAGGTGCTGATAAAGTTGAATATTTTACATCAAAATTAAGGGAAAAGATTACTTGGTTATCTGAAAAATACAGAAATAGACAATGAGATAGATTTGCATGGAATATGATTTTAAAATACCAAAAACCTTAATAGAAATCCTTGTCCTAGAACTTTTAGATGTGATCTTTACATTCTAATGTGATGTGCAGCCTCAGAAATATTAAAAAATGATGTACTAAACACACACACACACACACACACACACACACACACACACACACACACACACACACATGCTCAAAGTCTGATCTTTGGAAAGATCTAAATGACCGTAATGCATGTTCTGAATACAGGTATGATCTCGAATGATCTGGCTTATCTGGTTTATTTATTTATTTGTTTGTGTTCATGTCTCTACTGATGTTTTCTATATTTTCAGTCATTTTCTTTTCTTAAATTTCCTTTTTCATTATCTTTTTCATTACCTTTTCTTAAATTCATTGTCAACTACATGCAAAATGTATGCTATCTCAAGGTTGATTTCTTTTTCTTTTGACTTGGGAGTCTCACTCTGTTGCCCAGGTTGGAGAACAGTGTCATGCTCATGGCCACAGAAGCCTCAGTCTGCTGGGCTCAAGTAGGCGATCCTTCTGCCTCAGCCTCCCAAGTAGCTGGAACTACAGGTGTATGCCACTATACCTGGCAAATTTTTTTGATTAATTGTCGAGACAAGGTCTCGCCAAGGTACCCAGGCTGGTCTTAAACCCTGGGCTCAGGCAATCCTCTCGCGTCTGCCTCTGAAAGTGCAGGGATTGCAGGCATGGGTCACCGCATCCATCCAAGGTTGATTTCTATAGATTGTATATAAAGTACAGGTTACTGTTTCTCCACAATCTAAACTTGTGTATTCTTGATTGGACGATGTGGTAGACAATTGGAATGCCTATTTCCCCAAACACTTCTAACTTGGTAGGATCCTGTACAAAAACACTTTACAAATTTTATTTTTATTTTTTAACCTTGTCATAGTAGTTTTAGTTATGTCTCCAGGTCATGTAACTCATCCAAAGCTAAGGTCCCTCTAGTGGTTAAACTGGAGACTTCGAGTATTAGCAAGGTATGAAACTAGACTAATTTCTGCTAGAGTCAGGTCTCCAACATACTCTAGGATTTGTCAGCTACTAGTATCCCTGCTCTCTCAAATCGCTAGCACCTATTCTTGGTAAGCTTCAGGTAAGCCCTTCCTGGGCAAAAACAGTCAAACCCTTATTTAGAGACCCAGAGTCAGTTTCTGGTTTCTCCTTTGCATAATTTATGTTTCTAATCTCAAAGTCCCACAGATTACAGTTGCTTCATCTGTACTGAAATATTTCCATGTGTCCTCATCTACTGCCTCACCTCCAGCTTGCTGTGCCATAGTAGGAAATAGAGCCCAGTCAGAGAAGCAGATCTAATACGTGTCAGGATCTTTTACAGAGAGAGATGAGACACCAAGGCTTTTTTTGCCAGGAAGCAGCATTTATTTGTGCTGGTACTGGCCCAGTGAATTCACATCCAAAAGCTGAGCCCCAAAAGCAGCAGGGTGTTGACTTATATTACATTTTACCCCTTTGTCTCCCTTATATAGCAACCTGAATTTTTGATTGCTTATTTTAAAGAAAAGGGTTGCAAATGGGTTACTCATATGCACTTAGACATTGACTATGCCACGTCACTTTCTCTCTAACATATATATATTTTTTTCTATTCTGGAAAGGCCCTTATCTCTCTGTTTTAGAAGGGCCCTTGCCTCATTCTCCCCTTTGATGCTCGGGCCCTTTTAGGGCTGAAGAGCATCATCTTGGTTAAAGGACTGGTATTTTTGTAACATTATTACATGTGCTGTCTTTTTTTTTTTAATCATGACCTCAATGAGGTTGGAGGCAGACCTTATGACTAAGGGGTATAGACAAGGGGGAATTAGACATATTTTCAAAATTTTAAGTATACTACCTATGAGGGTTTTAAATTTCCCAAAAGTTGAGAACAATTTTCCAAACCTTTTTCCGGGGTTCCAGCCTTTTTAGGTTTGGATTGGGACATGAGCAATTTTTTTTTAATTCAGTCGGTGATTTTTTATGACCTTTTTCTTGTTATTTATTTCTAAGTGGCAGTTGCTTAGGTTGCATTTTTCACAAACTTTTTTTTTTTTTTTAGAAACAAGCAAGTAGTTTAAGGCTAGGCGATTTTGATAAATAACATTGTGCATCTTGGTTTGCTGTTTGGCTAGTATGTTAAGGGCCTTTGCAGTTATAATTTTAATAACTGCCTGTAATTAAATTATGCAGTTTAGCACATAAATAGGGTCTGATAACCCCAAGACCCATTTATTGCCCAGGAAGTCAGGCCATAGTATTGGATAATATGTTCAGGCAGTCACTTAACATTTTTTTAGTTGCCAATTTGTAAGGCATGCCATTTCCTTTGTGTCCCAATTCTCATATCCTTGGATTTTCAAGTGTTTTCCTCTGGCAAGTGGAAGCACGAAGAAGGAGGGTTGGATAGCCACTAACACACAAGATCTCGACTAGTTTTGGGGAAGTACAGCATTTTTTTTTGCATGACACATATTTTCCCCCTTTTATTGCCAGCATTATGTTTAAGGCTATACGATGTTTTCATGTTATTTTTACTAGTAGCATTCAATTGTACAGAAATTTTTTAATAGCATTTTTAGTATGGTTAATACATTTTTGTTGATTATAATATTTATATAATTGATTTAGTTTACATTTTTATTTCTAGTTACCCACCAAAAGAGAGATTTAAATCCTGACGTTATTTGATTTCTAGCTTTGAATTTATTGGAAACTTTTCTAGGGACTTTTATAGCATTTAGATATGTATTAGAGAAAAATAATCTGAATACTAGTGGTTCGGGTAACGATTTTTTGATTTTTTAGTAATTAGTAATGTGTTTTGAAATGTCAGGGTGAATGAAATAGTCAATCAAACCAAAGCATGTGTTTCCATCCATTGGGGCGACAACAGGGCTCACATCATCCTACCTTTACAGTACCACCAAACATGTGGTTGAGGACTGTTAAAGGTTGAGTAGCTGCTCTCAATTGACCCAGAGACATCAAGGACATGGGCACAGGTTTGCAGATGCCCCACAGAAGTGGTGAAACCATCCCCTCATCTGGAGCGATAAGAAGAGTGATTCGCCTTATTTATGGAGAAGGAAGGATACATCTTTACATTTGACATCTATACAGGCAGATCAGAGAGAGTATTTGGCAAGTCTTGTTTCCCCATGCATCCTTATCTTGATATAGAGACAAAAAACAACTTATTCTTTTGTGGTCTGTGTCCCAATAAAAGGGAATGGGACTATTTGAGCCTGTGACCTACCCGTGGCACAAGAATACCAATTACTTTTGTTAAGGCTTGTTACTGTATATTTCTGTTTATTAACCCAGGCATTTGTGTTCCCATATTCTGTTTTAACTATTAAAGTTTGTTTTAAGTCTGTTATTTTCATTATCATTACCTTGCCAGGATTATTCTTGAGGTTAGTTTGGTTCAATTCCCAAAGTTGTAAACGGTTTGGATTAGGGGTTAGGGTAGTATTGATGGACGGTGAAGATGCTGGAGGCATTGCAATTAATTTTATTTAAAATTTTACCTAAGCCAGGCTCAGTGGCTCAGCCTGTAATCCTGCGCCTTTGGGAGGCTGAGGTGAGTGGATTGCCTGAGCCTGGTGGGTTCGAGACCCGACTGGGCAACGAGACCTCATCTCTACAATAAATCAAAAAATCAGCCGGGCATGGTAGCGCATGCCTGTAACTCCGGCTACTTGGAAGGCTGAGGCGGAAGGATCGCCGGAGCCCAGCAGGTCGAGGCTGCGGTGGCCGGGAGCGGCCACTGCACTCCAGTCTGGGAGACAGAGTGAGACTCCAACTCAAAAAAATAAAAAAGAAATAAAAATAAAATAAAATTTTACCTAGATGATCCTGTCCAGATATGATGGCTTTTAACCATATTTCTGAGGTATTACAAGATTTCTGTCTATGAATTGAGACTAGGTTATTGTTAATAGCAACAGGTTACATTACAAGTGTTGACAACTAGGAGCAGTAGCCTCTCTTATAAGTCAAATTTTATTTTTGAGTTTTTGTGGGGATTTTTTGGAGCTATTTTTTTAATGGAGTGGTTTAAAAGACACCAGACCAGTCCTGGCAAGGGTTATTTGGGGTGAGTAAAGTTGTGTCATTTTTAACATAAGGGCCAGCTCCCACCAATTTTTGTTTTGATGCATTTTAGTTCATATGACAGGACAGAACAGGCATTAAATTTAATAGTTATTAGGAAGTTAGTTTAATAATAAACCATCCTTTGCTTTTGTTTATTACCATGGTTAGAATTAGTAATACCTTTAAGGTAAACAAAGGTTTCATGGTTGCTCAGGATTGAAAAGACCCTTGCAAATATGTTTAACGATAAAAGCAATAAACATACATGTGATAAAAAATGCAATTGGCAGTGCTATGAGAAAAGGTACAGAGTTTTTTTTAATTTTATTTTTTAGTGGTTCCATTTGAGAGACTTCTCTTTTAATAGGAGTGTTCTCTGGTGCCATAACTTTTTTTGGTTATTTTTTGATGTGGGTATGATGTGTCCACCCTTTTCCAATATGGCCGTCTCAGTTGTCAGAAACACTTGATAGGCGTCTTCCCAGCTTGGTTGGAGCTTAGTCTCCTTCCAAGACTTGATCATCCAATTTCTGGGTTGGAAATGGTGAACTGTAAACTTAAGAGAAGGGATGTGAGCAAGGAGTCATTTTAATTTAAGAGAGGATAAGGTAGAGGAAACAGTCAAGACATATTTTTTTAACATTTTATTTTTATTTTTTATTTTTTTTTTGACTTGGAGTCTCACTCTGTTACCCAGACTGGAGTGCAGTGGCTGCTCCCGGCCACTACAGCCTTGACTTGCTGGGCTCCAGCGATTCTTCCACCTCAGTCTTCCAAGTAGCCAGAACTACAGGCGCGTGCTACCATGCCCGGCTAATTTTTTTTATTATTATTTGTAGAGATGAGGTCTCACCAAGTTGCCCAGGCGTGTCTTGAACCCGCGGGCTCAGGCAGTTCACTCACGTCGGCCTCCCAAAGCGCAGGATTACAGGCTGAGCCACCGAGCCCAGCCAAGATATTTTTTTTTAAAAATGGTTTTTCTAAAGAAGGGAGGGCTAGGACAGGAGTGGCAATTAAAGTTTGCTTTAAGTTTTGCTTTTTTAAATTTTGTAATTTTTCCTTAGTTCACTTAAGAAGGTTTGGGGCCTTTTTTTAATAGTTTAGAAGATAAGCCTCTAGGCCGGACTCGGTGGCTCAGCCTGTAATCACAGTTTTGGGAGGCCGAGACGAGTGGATTGCCTGAACCCACCAGTTTGAGACCCGCTTGGGCAACTTGGTGAGACCTCATCTCTACAATGAAATTAAAAAAAAAAAAAAATTAGCCGGGCATGGTAGCGCGTGCCTGTAGTTCCAGCTACTCAGAAGGCTGAGGCGGAAGGTGAGTGGATTGCCTGAGCCCGTGGGTTCGAGACCCGCCTGGGCAGCGAGACCTCATCTCTACAATAAATCAAAAAATCAGCCAGGCGTGGTAGCGCATGCCTGTAGTTCCAGCTACTTGGAAGGCTGAGGTGGAAGGATCGCCGGAGCCCAGCAGGTCGAGGCTGCGGTGGCCGGGAGCGGCCACCACACTCCAGTCTGGGCAATGGATTGAGACTCTGACTCAAAAATAAATAAATAAATAGATAGATATAAGCATCTAATTTTAATTGCATAAGATTTAATTTACAAAATCTTATTAAGCCTCAAAACTTTTTAAGTTTTCTTTGGATTAAAATTTTTTTGTTCTGTTCCCCTTGGGTTGCTTTTTTTATTAGCTTATTCTCTCTGGCTTTTGGAGCCCATCAATGGATGGAGGCCTCCCACATCATTGTTTCAGAACCACCTTTTTGACAGTGTTTATCATAATTTCAACTTTTTGCCTCTGTTTTTTTTTTAATCTCATCTAACAAACACTTTTTGTCCTCTTCTTAACAAACACTTTTGTGCTCTTGTTAACAGCTCTTAAATGAGTCTTTCATTCCATTCTCTAGCTTTTGTAACTTTTTAGCAATGTTGGGCCAGCTTTTAGTAACAAAGTTTACTTTTAACAATTTTTGTCATACCAAAGTTTTCTGGATCTAATCCAGAATGTTTTTTTCATCTGGTCCCTGAGTCTTTGTTAAAAAAAAAAAAAAAAAAAGCTGTAGTTTACTCCCTTTTTTTGCTGAATTTTAAAAGCCTTACAAACATTTTTTGAGACCTCGGGGCAGATTTTTGAATGCCCTTAATCATTAGTTCCCTCAAGTCTTGCATTCTTACCCTGTCTCCTGGGTTATTATTGTTCCATCTAAGGTTATTACTTGGATATTTCTGTTCAGCAGGTTGTACATCTAGGATTGGGTGATAATTTTATTCCCAGATGGACACAGTCACTTGCAAATCATTTTTCAGTAAACAAAATATTTAAAATTGACATTAGTTTTACCCAAGTATATATGTTAGGTTTAAGGAATTGATTAACTTGATCAGTCAGTTATAGTGGGTTCTTTAGGAGTGATTTCATTTTTTTCTTAAAATGTCTTACTTCTGTACTGGTGAGTGGAGTATTCATAAAACGAATTTTTCATTGTCCCAGTAGACTTTCCTTAAAGGGAATAGTTCTGACTTTTTGCAGGAATCCTTAGGAAGAAAGGGAAACATGTAACATCTTTTTGGCATTGTTCCAATTCCCTTGTCATGTTAGGATAAATATGTCAGGAGCTTGGGGGTTTTGACTTCCAAATTCCTGATAAATTTTCATTCCTGCCCATTTTTCTCCCTTACACTCCTGGTCTTCTTGAAGATTAGAAGGTGGAGAAATACAGGAAAATGGATCTTAAGGCTTTTCCCTTTTCTCTGGGGACTCAGATATTTTTTTCTTTCCTTTCCTTTTCACATTCCCTGTTTTAAAGGGGAACATGGGAAGGGCCTGCAGCAGCCAGCAAAGACATAGTCTTTTTCCTCAGACGAAACAAAGGATTTATTATTTACATAAATTATCAAAGTTTGGCAAAGTCAATTTATATTAGAACTAAACTCCAGTCAAAAGACCGAGGGTTGACATATAGTTTATTTTGTTCAGATAAAACAACAAACTCCATTATTTACTATCCCTTCTTTTTAGTTCTGGACTCATTTTCCCAATCTTACAACATTTGTCCCAGTGGACTTTCTGGAGGAATTTTAAGGAAGTTCTTTTTACTTCCCTTTCTAGGCCTAAATCATTTATTACCCATTCTTGGTTATGGGATTAGTCTGTGCAATTTTGGAGTTTTTCCAAAAGGGTGCTCAATCTCCTGTACTGGAGATTTCCTGCAGACCTTAAGACTTCGAACTCTGCCTGAAAGACTCAACCTCCCCCTTAGTGGAAGTTTCTTGCAGATTTTAGGATTTCTCCCAGCTCTGCTTTTGTAGTGTCTTATTCACTCACATTCACACAATGTCTCCAACCCCCTGCCCAGTGCCTTAGAGTTATGGTTTCGTCCTCCTATGGGACTACTCGGGCAACTCTGAGAGGTGATCAAGCTCCCCTTTTACCTTTTAGGGGTAGGCTTTACCAGGTTGAAACCTGGGTTCTTACCAGTCTGATGGGCTGCACTCCCTTGACTGGTTTCTGGGCCTCACTGGGCTCCTTTGTGCTCCTGGAGTCCTTACCCCCCAGCATGCCAGCAAGGCAAATACCCTATGGATCAATCAGTCTGCTGGCTCCAGGGGAGGTTACCTCTTCTGGCATCCTGGGAAGTCTTACAACCCAGCAATAAGGGAGGTGAAAACACCATATCTGTCTTCCAATTTCGCAGTCAATGCACCAGAGATGTGGCAGAAACCTTTGCAGAGAGAGATGAGACACTGAGGTTTTATTAGCAGGAAGCAGCATTTATTTGTGCTGGCACTGGCCCAGCGGATTCACATCCAAAGTCTGAGACCTAAATGCAGCAGTGCATTGCTTTATATTACATTTTAGCCCCTTTGTCTCCCTTGTAGGGCAACCTGAATTTTTGATTATTTTATGACACAGGATTGTAACTGGGTTACTCATGCACAATTAGACACTGACTACGCCACATCACTTTCTAACACATTTTTTTTTTCTATTCTGGGAGGGCCCTTATCTCTTTGTTTTAGTAAGGCCCCTGCCTCAAATAAACAGGGCTCATGTTTTCGGATCCTTGCATTAGGAATCAGGGTTAGGGATCCAACATCTAAACACAGTTGCTTGTGTTTATATATTTTGGCCAATAGATTTATAATGTAATGACTCTTTATAAATCAATTATATGCTATAAAGTGAAGATTTTCTTTAAAACGATGAATTCCAGAAACAATATGTAAACTATCATAATATAGCCGGACTCGGTGGCTCAGCCTGTAATCCCGTGCTTTGGGAGGCTGAGGTGAGTGGATTGCCTGAACCTGTGGGTTCAAAACCCGCCTGGGCAACTTGGCGAGACCTCATCTCTACAATAAATCAAAAATTAGCCGGGCGTGGTTGCGCGCCTGTAGTTCCAGCTACTTGGAAGGCTGAGGTGGAAGGATCACTGGAGCCCAGCAGTCGAGGCTGCGGTGGCCGGGAGCAGCCACTGCACTCCAGTCTGAGCGACAGAGTGAGACTCCAACTCAAAAAAACAAAACAAAGCAAAACAAAAAAACTACCATAATACACTCTTTCTAGAGAAAATTCACTTTTATTTCTAGAAAATTATTTTCACCAATTGAGAATACACCAATTTCCCATTTAGATCTCTAACTCTTCTTCTTCCTCTTCCTCTCCCTCTCCATCTCTCTCTCTCTCCCTTTCCCTGTCCTTCTCCCTCTCACAAGAGATGGTTCTTACTCTGTAACCCAGGCTGAGGGCAGTGACTTGATCATAGCACGCTGTAGCCTTAAGAGATTCCAAACACAAATCCCTTCTTTCATTTAGCAATGAGTTGGCATCCATTTTAGTTTATTCTCTATCTTTACTCTGGCTGCAAGTAACTTAGCTACTGTCTTAAGGATAAATGCAGCACAGATTATCATCCTCAGGCCTTATGCTCAGATATTTATCCTTTCTTACTTAGTTGACTTGGGAACTTCACACAGATTTTATATATATATATATGTTTGTGTGTGTATATATATACATACACACACATATGTATATATATTTAGTTGTTCTCAGTAGGTTGATTGGCCTGTTTCAAACTAACTTAACATAGGTGAAAGCATTTGTTGGTAGTGTATCAACATACCTTCTTAAACCCTGAGAATTTAAAGTACATTTCCTTAGTTGACCTAACTAAGAGAAAATCTAATTAAGGAAGATTTTTTTTTCTCATTTCTCCCACAATGCTTTAAATGCCTTCTGAAGTTTAATATTTCAAAATCAATTTGAGTATTCTTGATGTTGCTGGTGTGCTATTCTTATGGATTTAGAAAGTGCAAGAAGGCAAAGGCCATACAGGATACTGGCATTGTTCTAGATTGTCAAAACTAAGAATCAACAGACCTCTTTTACCCTTCTTCTTTGGGTTTTAGGATACCAATGAAATGAGACAAATTTCAGAGTTGTAGATCTAGATATGAAAATCTTCCAGTAAATCAAACAGATAATCATGACAAGAAATTTATTAGAGGAGAAAATAACATCAAAACTTCTGACAACACGTACAGACAGCATAAAAAGAATAATCTTCTGATAAAAAAGGAAGAGAACTACCAAATATCCATCTTACACAAACAAGTTATATGATGCCCTGCATTTTCAAACTGTAGAATTACTCTGGCTATTGCTATAACAGGAATGCTATTTTGATTATAATTTTTAAAATATATAATCTTTCTGATAAATTGTGTTTATGTCTCTAGAATTAAAAAAAATTCTCTTCTGAATTAATTGCTTCAGAAATTATTCTCTAAAATGCAATAGCTACCATGACCTTTAGATTGGGAATATCAATTTGTGTTTTACCATCAAAATTCTATTTGTTTGTTTGTTTTTTGTTTTTTAGTTAGAATCTCACTCTGTCACCCAGACTGGAGCGCTCCCGGCCACCGCAGCCTCGACCTGCTGGGCTCCGGCCATCCTTCCGCCTCAGCCTTCCAAGTAGCCGGAACTACAGGGGTGCGCTACCATGCCTGGGTGATTTTTTTATTTATTGTAGATATGAGGTCTCACTGCCCAGGTGGGTCTTGAACCCGTGTGCTCAGGCAATCCACTCACCTCAGCCTCCCAAGGCACGGGATTACAGGCTGATCCACCAAGGCCGGCTACCACCATAATTCTAAAATTAAAAATGCATTTTTATTTATTAAAGACAGTGACAACTGATATTACTTGAGTTAATTTATAGATCTTTTGGGTTGTGCATATTTACTTTAAGGGATTCATTAAACACATATGAATTCAAAAAAACAGTCTTTTGCTGATCTATATCTGTGTATGATAAATTATTATGAATATGAGCATATGCATAATCTAAATGTGTATGTTTATTTATAAATAAAATTTTCCATTGTGTAGCAAAAGTTTTATAATAGAAAAATTTAGTGATAGAAAAATTTAGGATCAGGACACAGCAGCATAAAGTCATCATTACAGTAATTAATAACAATATTCAAGGTTTTCCTTTAGTTCCAGGATTTTTTTAATCCACCTTTTAAAGTTGAATAAGAGGATAGGGAACAAATAGCTAAATTGAACTTGCAGGTCTATTTAACATTAACTTAGACTTTAAATGTTTGAAACCAAAAGATCTAACAAATATATTTCAGAAAACAAAACAGTCATTTCAATAGATTAAGTAGTTTATAACTCTAACAATCTGAAAAGTTTATACTCTAGAGTGTAAGTTTATTCCTGAGTTCTAGGAAAACTACATAAAAGTAACTTATTTATGCAAACATAAAATAATATTCATGACTTAAGACACATTTTTGTGAAACCATTACAAATATCAACTGTGTGACAAGGAAATGCAAAAGGTTACCAAAAGTAGAAGTAGCACAAATGTGCCGCAAATCTTTTTTGTATTACTTCTGTAGATTACATTGAGTCTATTGTGTTTGCCTAATTTCTTTGGTTTTTTTTTTGTTTGTTTGTTTGAGTTGGAGTCTCACTCTGTCACCCAGACTGGAGTGCAGTGGCCGCTCCCGGCCACCGCAGCCTCGACCTGCTGGGCTCCGGCGATCCTTCCGCCTCAGCCTTCCGAGTAGCCGGAATTACAGGCATGCGCTACCACACCCGGCTGAGTTTTTGATTTATTGTAGAGATGAGGTCTCGCTGCCCAGGCGGGTCTCGAACCCGCGGGCTCAGGCAATCCACTCACCTCAGCCTCCCAAAGGTGCGGGATTTTAGGCTGAGCCACCGAGCCCGGCTGTGTTTGCCTAATTTCAACTGTTATTCACAACATACGAAAAGTAATGTGACTATTTCCTTTATTTCATTATGAAAAAAATTAAGAATGTAAAAAAGTAGAAACAAGCCCCTGCTTGCCTTAGCTCAATATGGATAGCACTGTTAATGTCTCATATTAATTATTCATCACTAATGATACAAGGTTGAATAATTTAGACCTGCAAGAATAAAATTGAACTCAGACTCTACTCAAGTTATTTTGGGGTTTTTGGTAAGACCAACTGGACTTGGGTGGGAGGGGTGATATTCCTCATTGTCAATCATCTAGAGAGCGGAAAGATTGCAGAAATAGAAATAAAAACATATGTGCAAAATAAAGTATGGTATGAACAAAAAGGAGATTGCTTTATTATAAATTGTCATTCAAATAGCTTCTGTCAGCCAGGCTCAGTGGCTCACCCTGTAATCCCAGCACTTTGGGAGGCTGAGGTGAGTGGATTGCCTGAGCCTGCAGGTTCAAGACCCGCCTGGGCAACTTGGGGAGACCTCATCTCTACAATAAAATCAAAAAAATTAGCCTGGCATGGCAGCGCATGCCTGTGGTTCCAGCTACTTGGAAGGCTGAGGTGGAAGGATCATCAGAGCCCAGCAACTCAACGCTGCGGTGACCAGCAGCGTGTCACTGCACTCCAGTCTGGGCGACAGAGTGAGACTCCAACTCAAAAACAAACAAACAAAAAAACAAATAGCTTTTGTCAAAATTTACATAATAATTTATAAACAAAGAAGGAAATGATGAGATATAAATACATGCCTAGAGCAAAACAGCTATGAGAATTATTATTTAGAGAATTTCTGGTACTGTTTGCAGAAAGAATTTTTAGTGTTTAGTAGGAAAAAAGAGAAGAAAATCAATATGAGAATTGAGGCAAACAGCAAGATATGACATAGTAATTGGAATGTTGGGGAAAATATGCAAGCTTATTACTATTAAATCTGATTGGAGAATAGAACTTTAGATATACTGTTAACGATAATAAATAATACAGGACTTTTGATTTGAATAGACTTATTTGCTTAGTCCCTTGCAGAGCTATATTACTTTGAGATCAGATGAATCATAACATAGTCCTCTAATGAGAGGCAGATACAAATATATTGAACTCCAAAGGGATTTCATTTTGGATCCTTTATTAATTGTTCTGGCAGAGAGAAGATAAAATTGTGCTAATAATCCCCCACGTATGAGGAACTCCCAGAAAATCAGAATGATATTTTGGAGGGTAGGCCCCTGTAGTACAGGCTTTCCAACTAGCTAAGTGTTCTAAGAACCATCGGCATCACTGTACCAGCAAGTGTTGTAATTTTTTTTTTTTGAGATTCTTTCAGCACTTTTGCCTGTTTTATGATGGGCGATTTATGAGTGCACCTGCCTACACCTCACTGAGTGTTCAGCAGCTCTTGACCAAAGATGGAATGACCCTGATGCCCCACTCACGCTTTTCTCAGTCTCAAGTTGAGCGACATTTTTTGTTTCCCCAAATGAAAATAGTCCTCAAAGGGAAACATTTTGCCAATGTGGAAAAGGCCAAACAAAAAATGGCAGAAGCACTAAAAAGCATCAAAATTGATAAGTTCAAAAACTGTTCTGAGCAGTGGAAAAAGAGTTTCCATAAGCACATTGCATCAAATAGAGAATATTTTGAAGGCAATTGAAGTTTCAACATGTAAGTATAAATGCACAGTTTTTATAAATAAATTTTAGATTTTTGTGTTTGATCTCCCTTGTACACCCAAAACAGCAAAAGTGATAACACTCTCTCTACAGTAAAAACACATGAATGGAGGAGGAAGAACTTAATAAAGGTTTTTCTTAGTTGAATGTGTTGGAATATCATTGTATAGTAAAATGCTGTTAATGAAAATACAGAAATATGGAGAAATATTTGAAAACTGGAAATATAACAACATGGAATAAAATTCTGCATATTTTGTCCTTAATATATTCCAGTTTCTAGGAAAAGTAGTCTCCATTTCATTTTGAATATTTTGTATTTATGCTCTTCGATTTGCACTGTATTATGTAGAGATCATTAGAAGATTATTCAACTTCTCAATACAGGAATTTCAATCCATATTTACCTATCTAATATACAGTGCTCCTTCTAGTTATCACAGAATCATTTATAAGAAATTCCTGCCAGAGTTTTTGTTTTGATTCTTCAGTGTGTCTAATTAACTGAAGAATATTTAGGGTATTTGACAATTAACTCAAATTGTGCCATATACCAAAATTTATAAACACAAGTCTCTATTCATTTATAAGTATTTGCCATTCAAAAATGCACAGATTATAAAAAAAGTGAAAGAGATTAATTATATACATTTAGAAAGCTGTGATCAAATGGATTTAGATATTTACATTTATATCTATTTCTCTCTCTTAATATGTGTTCAGGAAAATACAAGCATTAAGTACATAGGTTCTGAGGTAGCACTGTTGTAATTTTTAGGCACGACATGTAGGCATACACGTACAGCACAATGAAGAAGAGAAAGGGTGAAGACAAGGGCCTGAAAAATTGTATAAAATCCTATTGACTATCTGCTTGCTAACAATTATGACAGTTTTAATATACTATCTCTGCATTTAACATGTATCACTTAAATCAAAGTCTAGCAACTTAAGCAATGTTGTATTGACTACTTCAATCCAAAAAGTTTTCAGGCATAATTCTGATAAAATATTAAAAATTTTATTCATTTTGAGAAACTCATCGGTGGTTTTGTTCCTTTTGAGCTCTTATAGTTCTGTATTGAAAAGGGAATGGATATTAATTTTATATTGCTGAAACAAAGTAAAAAGTTTAACTTTTTCTTCTTCTTTTCTGATATATAATTAAATCTGAGTCATTATTTTTAGATCATTTTTAATAATTCTGAGTTGTTAAAGGTTTTTTAGGTGCTTTAAAATCCCAGAATAGGTGAAATATTTAACTTGTTACAATAATAATTTAGCAGTTAGTAAGTTTGGTGCCAAAACAAATTACACTTTCTTAAGGAGTCATGGGCATTATAAAACAGCATTGATAGTAACCACAGTACTTGTTAGACACTATCTGAAATAATATTGAGTAGTTTTTCTGTTGCATGACATTTTTAAATATAGGTATTTAATAAAAATAAATGAGAACCCTGAGATGCTATTGACTGTGATAGAAAAAAACAATATTCAATAAATATGTAATGAAAAATTTATAGGCTCCTATGAGCACAAATATATTGTTTTAGATGCAAAGTAATCACAAATTTTCTATAATAATTAATATTGAGTTTAAAAATAAAAACCTCTCTTAGTAGTATTGCATCAAAACAGTTTTAATTTTTGTTTATTTTAGAAGTTTTATAACTTGGCAAAAAATGTCATAAAATTTTTAAACAGAAAGATGCTCTATTAAAATCAAATCTTTAATATTCATCATAAACTTCAGTCATTAACAAATACCACAGAGTAGATGACAATCAGTATTATCAGTTTACAGAGTGTACTATATCAATCTATGAACATATATCATAGGTGAGCAACATATTAATATTCCATGCACTAACTGCTATTTTTTCCTTTTCAATTACACCTTAAAAATGAATTACATACAAACAAAAGGATATTTATGCATAATCAGATTAAAATTTGAAATAAATAGAAACTAGGTGACAATTCATTAAGGGTAATAGTAATATTGAACTGAAGATATGTCTTTGAAGACCTTATCTCTGAAAACACCCCAAATCAACAACGACAAAAGAAAACAGAAAAGGAACTTGAAATCAAAGTCATTGATAACTCTCAACTTTGTTCTGAGAATAGGGATTGGCAGAATAAACAATAAACCTGAAAACAATGGAAAAGTCAGAGAGCTTTCAAACCTGCTGTGGCAAAGCTCAATAGTTAACTAGAATCCTCAGGAAGAAGCAGGTATTGTGAATCAGGTCAGGTTCAATTTAGAATTACGTATGTGCTATACATGCAGCCAAACCATATAAAAGTCAACCTACCAACAAAACAGCAAAACAAGCAGACAAATAAACAAGACATCTAAATACATTGTCTGTCTCTGTGATACACTGGGGAGAGATTGGCAAGTGTTAACAATTTGCTAGTTAAATTTCCTTAAGAAAGGAATTGTTAAAAATTGTGAGAAAAACATATTCAAATATGTAATATGTTGGTCATCGCTCTGACTCAAATATCTTGGTAAGTATGAAGAAGATATAACCACAAGGCAAATTATCTGTGGCATGGTACGTAGTGTTAAGTTAGCAAAATTTAAATGATTTGCATTCTCTGTTTACTTCCTGGGATGATATTTTCTATACTCTTACAAATGTATGACCAAGAATAAATGTTATATATTTGAGGAATAATAACAATTTAAAAAGAAAAGAAAACTTTATCATGAGACCATTCAATTGCACTAATAAAATTAGCAAAGAAGCAAAATAGAAACGGAAAATGAAACAAAATTTTATTCCACAAAACAAGTTAAATTTATACACAAATACTTGTTTTTAAAAGTTTGGAAGTTTAAGACTGCAGGTAATCAACAGCAGATGCTACATCAACAGAAGACAAGGTAAAATTAAACTAGCAGTATTCTGGATATAAACAGATAAGAAGGAAATAAATAAACATAATTATAAGGAGACATATAATTGATATCATTTCATGGCCGATATAGAGGATACACAATATTAAATGGTAAAGACTGAATGTCTGTGTTCCCCCAAAATTCATTTGTTGAAATGCTAACCCCTTAAGGTTATTTAGTATTAGGAGGTGGGACATTCAGAATGTGATTAGGTCATGAGGGCAAAGACCTCATAAATGGGCCTGCTAGTCTTATTACAACAACTCCAGAAACTTCCTCCTTCTTTTTGCCAAAGAATGAGACAAAAACGAGAAAATAGTTTTCACTGAATGAGGAAATTAGTCCTCAACAGACATCAAAACTGTCTGCACCTAATCTTGAACTTTACAGCCTTCAGAACGATAGTGAATACATTTCTGTTGTTTAAAAATGAGCAGTTTTTGATATTTTGTCAAAACAGAGTAAGACACTAATTTATAAGGATTAGAAAAAAATTAAGACAAATACAAATTGCTTTAACACTTCTGGAATAACACACAGACCCTTAATTCCATAATATACCCTCTCCAATCACTTTTAATGAATTTGTATAATATTCTTATGTATTTCACCCCTTCACATGTTCTATATACACAAGCTATTATTGTTGTTAGTGTTGTTGTTTTTCAATGCAAATTTAAATTCAATTATAATTACCTTTCTCATTATTTTTCATTCTTTCCTGCATTTCTGTGCATCCATTGAGAACGATTTTCATTGTGACTGAAAAAATCCCTTCCATATTCTGAATAGTACAGTTTTATAAACATCAAATCCTCTAAGCTTCTGTTTGCTTAAAAATACCATCATTTTCCCTTAATTGTTTAAGCTATTTTTATTATTATTGCAATTCTACATCAACAGAGTTTTTAAGCAATTTTTAGTTTTTAATTATAATGAATACATACTACTTGTACATATTTATGGGGTACATGTAATATTTTAATATAAGCATAAAATGTAGTGATAAAATCAGGGTAATTGGGGTATTCACCTCAAGCATTTATCACTTTTTTGTGTAAGAAACATTTCAATGCTATCTTTTAGTTTTTTAAAAACATGCAATAAATCATTGGTAACTAGAGTTGCCCTATGGTGCCACCAAACTCTAGATCTTATTCTATCTATCAAAATGTATTTTGGTACCCTTTAACTATCCCTCTTCATTGTCTCCTTCTCATCTGCTATTCAACATTCTATTCCCTATCTCTATGAGTTCGCTATTTCTTCTGGCTCCCACATGTTAATGAGAACAATTTGTCTGTCTGTGCCTGGTTTATTTCACTTACCCTCCAGTTCCATTCATATCATCTCACTCCAGCTAAAATAGCTTTTATACAAAAGAAAGGCAATAATGAATCCTGGTAAAACGAAGAGAAAAGGAAATCCTTGTACACTATTCATACATATGTAAATTATTATAGCCACAGCCACTATGGAGAACAGTATGAAGTTTCTTTATAAAATAAAAATAGGACTCCTATATCTTCAAAAGAAAGGAAATCATTATATCAAAGAGATAGCTGCACCTCTATGTTTATTGAAACACTAGCCAAGATATGGCATCAAACTAAACATCCATACATGGATGAATGAATAAAAAATTTGGCACATAACATATACATAATGAAAAATTATTCAGTCATAAAAAAGAATAAAATGTTGTCAAGAGTTTTTTTTTTAATTATTTTATTTTGGTAATTGTCAGGTTTTTGTTTGTTTGTTTGTTTTTTACAAAAACATTACTCTATTGTATTTTGCTTATTCATAGTTTCAATTCCGATGTCCACCATCAGTCTTAGCTTCTTTGAAGATAATATATCTTTTTAGTCTGTTTGCTTTTAAATTATTTTTCTAGAATTTTTACTATTTGCAAACAGTCTTCTTTGGATATACCCTCTGTAGTCAATATACCCTAAATACATTTCTTTGTTCTGTAGTATAATTTATTCATTTTTAATCAATTAGAATTACTATTGTTACAGATCTTTGGTATTTTGATAAGTGTTTTATTGGTAGTTAATTATTAACAACTGTATCTAAATCTACAAATTCATGAAGACATATACCAAGAATAAAATAGATGGCTAAATATAGCATAGTTGAATTATAATTGGCAGAGATAAAAAATAAAAGAATACTTATGTAGTGTTGTCCTTAAGGTCAGCCATTTTTTCTCAATTCCAAAATTTCTAATGCAATGCTGTTTGTTTAGTGCATATTTTTCCAATATATCATTTTTAAGATAGCAAGAGAGCCTAAACCATGAAACCCCAAATAATAATATTCATTTTACGTGTGTATTAATATATTTGTATGTTATATTCTTCTAGCATTTTATTTACTATTTTTATACCAAAGGCTATATTTGCAATAATTTCAAAATTACACATTCTATATAATTTGAAGGAAAATAAGTGAAATACATATTATCATGAATTATCTCTAGTTTCATAAATCAATATATCACATTTTCACCAAACCATCATTCTTAGAGAAATTATAAGTAGTAATGAGAATATATATAAATAATGTGTATATAAATGTGTATATATAAATAATGTATATATAAATGTGTATATATAAATAGTGTGTATTGTGAATATATATATTCACAAACTGTTGCTTCTCTTGGCTTTTTTTTTTAAGGCATCACTAAAAGTTTTACTATGAAATCATAGTATAGCCATAGTATGGAAAATAGTACAAAGGTTCCTCAAAAACCTACTTAAAAACTACCATATGATCTACAATTCCACTTCTAGGTTTATATCCAAAATCAATATGCACTTCACTGTTCATAGAATCATTGCTCATAAATCGCCAAAATATAAGATCAACTTAAATATCCATCAGTGGACAAATGGATAAAGAAAATGAAGTATATAGACACATTGATATACTATTTAGCCTTTAACAGAAGGCAATTTTGTAATACGAATGTATCTGAAAGAATTTATACTGAGTGAAATAAGCACAGAAAGACATACGCAAAATTATCTCATAGGTAAAATCTAAAATAGTCTAATATTCAAGCAGAAGGTAGAATGATGGTTACCAGAGAGGGGTTGGTGAGTGGTATAGGGGGAGAAAATGGGGAGATGTTAGTTTTGAACTTATTAAGTGTTACAATAAGAGTGTCTATTTAGCTCTGCCTACTCAAAGTGTGAGAAGTACATTAAATATGAGATCAGAATTTATCTTTTTACGTTATGTATCATATTTTTTATTTTAGTTAATAGAATGTTTGAGAATATCTGCCCTTCAAGAAAATGTCATATTTCAGTGAAAATTAAATTGTTCATTAATAAAAAACATACTTTCAAAAAATTAATGCGATGCCTACCTTAAAAGAAAAACACGCAATTGGAGTAACCATTTAGTATGCAGATTTCAGAAATATCTTCCATTGTGGGCATAATTCAGAAGCTTTAACAGCATGCTAATGACACTTTCAGTTAACTTTAAATACATGCATGCAAGAGAAAAACAACATCATCATGAAAGATAATTAAAAGTAGCAAACAAAATCAAGACAATTCTTAAAATGAATTTTAAATCTTTCTCATTAGTCAGTTGTTTATCAAATATAAATCATCTAAGAACATTTGATTGACTACTCTATTCAAGATTCTTAACATTATCCTGGTGTATTTCTTCAGGTTCCCCTAAAAGGTCACCCTAACACAAGATCTTGGCACAGGTAGAAATAATCACAGGAAGCAGGAGTGTTTGTAGTGAGAATGAACAGGATCAAGAGACACAACAAGAGTACCCAATGAGTACTTCATTGTTGTAGGTTGTGGAAGTTGTTTCTTTCTAGATCTGAGAATAATAGAGATGAAATCTGGAAGTAGCTACCTGAGATATTGGTAGGTGGGATATTTATTTATAAACACCTGAGGCCCCTTATTTGAGGTCTGTCACTGGACATGTTATCTTCTTCAGGTTAGTTAAGTGAGGTGGACCTTGAGTAGTGGGCTTGCTCCAGGTACCTAAAAAGGTTCCAGGGCAAATGCAGAAGATGAACAACAGGTATTTGTGGGAATGAATATTGGATGCTGGCAATGCAAAATAAACTTGGGGTCATAGAGAATGTTATAGCAGCTCAAGAATTAATCAGTAGTGGAGTAAGGAGCTAAATTGTAGATAGCAGAAGCATTTGTCACATCTGCAAATATATAAAATGAGTAAAGCTAGATTTCTGCAGAGACCAACTATAAGTCTGAAAGAAGATCCTGGCTTTTTAATGAAAACCTACCAAAAAAATGTTTATTATGTAAAATAGAGTTAAGCAGTAAATGAAATAAAGACTCTAAGCGTTAAGTGATTACATCTGCTAGGACAAAAGTTATTAGTTACTGGATCCAACTTCTCTTTCTACATTCTTTATCTCATGCCCCCATCTCAAGCTCTGTCTTTAAAGCTGAACAGTTCAGCATTTTCTAGTCTAATCTCTGCTTCCATTCTTACAATTTTTTTTTTCCTCACTGATCCTAACTCTACTGCCTCTCTCTTATGAGGATGCTTGTAATATTATTGACCTTACCCAGATAATTCAGGAAAATAGCTCTATCTTAATCACATATGAAAAGCAAATCATTCTGCATATTGTAATCCATTCACAGGTCCCTGGGATTAGGATATAGACATCGTTGCAAGACCATTATTCAGCCTACCACATCAGATGAATTTTGAAGCAAAAATAAAATTTAGGAAATTTACCAGTAAAGTACCTACTTCTAGATACTCTGGTATTTTGTGAAACTCACATGTAGTTCTACCTACTTCTCCAATAGTTTCAAAGTTTTTATTCAAGGCAAACTTTCTGTGAATTACTAAATATCTAAAAAATGCAATGAAAAACAAAATATAGTTAGATTATTCCAGATTCATGTAATGATTTTTTCTGGGAAAAGATAGCTTTGCTGTGCCCTTCAGATCTTAAGTTTGGATATAAAAATGTGGGCTGAACATTCTTTAACAAATTCTCTCCTGTTGTATTTTTAATTGATTCATTTCCCCATTCACTTAGAGTAATACATTCCATGTTTATTGTAAGGAAGTCTCATTTTATTAATTTACTACAGTTATTTCCCCCCTTTGAATAAGTAAGGGGGAATATGACTGTTAGCAATATTCATAAACTGGACCTTTTGGAAAATCAATTTTTTAAAGTCATTTTAAAGCAATCTTAGATGCCAGAAATATATTTCAATTCTATATTTGATTGTCATAGTAAATGTCAGGAAAGAGTGGTTTTAAGTGTATTTTCGTAAAAAACCTATAGTATGCAGTGGATTTCATTATTTTGACTAAATGGTGTTTTCTGTAGTAGTTTCAGTGATTGAAAGCCCAGATAGTCTCTAGTGTTTTATAATTCTGATTATTAGAATGTTCTGCATGAGAAACCAGTCATTTCATCAGATAGTTCTCACTTGTTCAATTCTCTATCTTGAATCAAACCTGTTTGTGGAAAGACAGATTTAGGAATGCTTTCCAAATTTTTCAAAAACATAATGCTAAATCTACATTTACAACCTATATTCTCAGCAGATTTAAAGGTTACAATTAGAATTTGCTAAATAAAAGTTTTTATATTCTGTTCTTCACTGGACTCACATACCAAAAACACATATCTATTCAAATACAAACACAAACAGTTATTCTTCCAACTGTTAGAAGATACTTTACTATTAAATATTATCCAAAAATTCCCATAAACTTATTACCAAAAGTAACATGTACAACAGTGGATGAAGAAGCAAGCATCAAACTTGCTATAAAATTATGCAGATAGTCATTATAAAATTTTAGATAAAAAACTCTACACTAGGTTACCCTCTTTTTTTTTTTTAGATTGGAAATTATAGTTTATTTACAAAGTAAATTAGAGAAAGAGAGGGGAGATTCACTTTCCCAAGGCAGAAAAGGGATCCAAGACTGGGAAACATGGCAGTCATAGCTCAAAGAACCACGACACACCAGAATTTAAAAAAACAATGACCCCTAGCCGGGCTCGGTGGCTCAGCCTGCAATCCCACACTTTGGGAGGCCGAGGTGAGTGAATAGCCTGAGCCCACGGGTTTGAGACCCACCTGGGCAACTTAGTGAGGCCTCATCTCTACAATAAATCAACAATTAGCCGACGTGGTAGCGCGTGCCTGTAATTCCAGCTACTTGGAAGGCTGAGGGGGAAGGATCGCCGGAGCCCAGCAAGTTGAGGCTGCGGCGGCCAGGAGCGGCCACTGCACTACAGTCTGGGCGACAGAGTGAGACTCCGACTCAAAAAAAAAGTAATGACCCAAAATAAATTTTTAAAAATTATTATTTATATCTTTAGATTTCTATTATTAATAAAGAAGTGCACACATCATAAGAGGACATTATACCGATTTTTCTTTTTATACAAATGAAACACTCCACCCAGATCATGAAGCAAAATGTTACCAGAACCTCAGAATTCTCTTAATGCTCCTTTTCTGTCACTACCTCCTAGGAATAACCACTTTTTGATTTCTAACAGCATGAATTATTTGCCTCTTTTTGTCTTTTACTTAAGTGCAATTCTATAACAGGCAACCTCATCACTTCCTACATAAGGCTTTGATTATGCACTGATGATTTAGATAGTCCTGTCTTCTGTCTCTTTTGAAGAAAATGTTAGTATCTGATTTGAGAAATGCTAGTTTTGGACTACAAAAGACAGTCAGTCAATAAGTTTCTTTGTAATATTTTTAAAACCTCCAAAGTAATCAAACTATACACAATTTTATTCATGCAAATTGATTTTCAAGATACAATCAGAATCATACAGAATGTTGGGCATATGTTATGGATTACAAAGCTACAACCTCTGCAAATACATCTTGTAATCAAGAAGTATGCACATTTTTTTTTAGTGACTTCAATATATTCAAGACAGCTGGGCTTGTAGAGGACTATTCATCTTAGCTTTAAGAACATTTAAAAAAAAATTTAAAAACCTTATTCACAGCAATTACCCCAAGTGGTCCAATGCACTAAATAAATGCCACTTTGGAAACCCTCAAACACTTTTTTAAAGCGGTGACTATCATAATTTTAAATCATTTTTTTTCAAGAATGGCAAATAAGCCACAATAAATAGATCCTAGAGAGGTTTCTTGCATCTTTCACCATGTATGGACACAAGGAAAAGACTACTATGAACCTAGAACTGGGCCCTTACCATGCACTGTACAACCATACACTGAATCCACCAGTGACTTATCTTATGCTTCCAAGCTTCCAGAACTGTAAGAAATAAATATTTGCTGTTTATCAGCCAACCAGTCTATGGTATTTCATTACAACAATCCATACAAATGATGACGCTGCCTTTGTAAGTTATTTTTCAATCTTACTTCAAGATTTTATACCTTTTCCTTTTCCTAAATCTGATTTTCTAATTTGATTTTCTTTTTATCATTTTCATCATGCAAAATAGTATAAATTACTTCAAATAAGCTTGTTCAGATAAATGGAAATCAGTCTACCAACCAATCAATAGCTTAATAAGAAAAACTCATGCATAAAATATATGTTTTTGAGATAGTGTCTCGCTTTGTCACCTAGACTTGAGAACTGTGGCATAATACCAGCTCACTGCAGCCTAAACTCCTGGGCCCAAGTAATCCTCCCACTTCAGCCTCCCAAGTAACTGGAACTCCAGGCGAGCACCACCAAACCTGGCTAATTTTGAAAATTTATTGTAGATACAGGATCTCACTATGTTGTCCAGGCTGTTCTTGAACTCCAAGAAGCAAGTAACCGGGCTCGGTGGCTCAGCCTGTAATCCCGCGCCTTTGAGACGCTGAGGTAAGTGGATTGCCTGAGTCTGTGGGTTCGAGACCCGCCTGGGCAGCGAGACCTCATCTCTACAATAAATCAAAAAATCGGCCGGGCGTGGTGGTGCATGCCTGTAATTCTAGCTACTTGGAAGGCTGAGGTGGAAGGATCTCTGGAGCCCGGCAGGTCGAGGCTTTGGTGGCCCGGAGTGGCCACTGCATTCCAGTCTGGGTGACAGAGTGAGACTCCGACTCAAAACAAACAAACAAACAAACAAAAGAAGCAAGTGATCGTCTGGTTTTGATCTCCCAAAGAATTATAGGCAAGACTCACTGTGCCCTGCCTTATGAATATTTTTATCTGACAAAGTGTAAAAGCAGATTTAAAAAATCAGGTTTTTAAAAATTAGTTTAGACAATCCCTTTGGGTTCCCTCCCACTGTGGGAGATTTTCTGTCCTCTCAATAAATTCTGCTTTCTTAAATAAATAAATATCAGCTTGCCTGAGGTCTTTATTTTTATGAGATTAATAACTCACACTCAAATGTATTTGTTTAGGATTGTATCATTTTAAATAGTTATACTTAATGTAGTAATATGGCAGATTGAATTTGAATGTACAGTGATAACTTCAATAAAGAATAACAATAAGCTGGGCTCGGTGGCTCAGCCTGTAATCCCTCGCCTTTGGGAGGCTGAGGTAAGTGGATTGACTGAGCCCATGGGTTCGAGACCCGCCTGGGCAGTGAGACCTCATCTCTATTATAAATCAAAAAATCAGCCAGGTGTGGTAGCGCATGCCTGTAATTCCGGCTACTAGGAAGGCTGTGGCGGAAGGATCTTTCGTCGCCCAGCAGGTCGAGGCTGCGGTGGCCGGGAGCGGCCACTGCACTCCAGTCTGGGCGACGGAGTGAGACGCCAAAATAACAATAATTTAATTCCAATAATATTTTAGAAAGAGATTGGATTAAAGGACAGGTTGACACAAAGTTTACAAATTATCTTTAAGAGAGAAATGTTGATGGATATTAAAAGTAATTAACATATTTATTGATTCACTTGTTCATTCAAAGAAAAATAAAGCTAAGTGAAAATTCAATTTTAACTTCATTTTGTCATATTTTTCACTCTAAATGCAATAATTTAATTTTGCATAAATAATTACTAATTATAAGTTTAGATCTTTGTTAATTTTAGGTATAGTTAAAAGTAAAAGACAATGCTAAAAATAATTTCTTTGGCCAAGATAAAGAATATGTACATATTGAAATAAGACTTCAGTATTTTTCTTATTTTGAGTATCTGTTAATTGACGTGGCAAAAATAATTTTTTTTTTTTTTTTGAGTTGGAGTCTCACTCTGTCGCCCAGACTGGAGTGCCGTGGCCGCTCCCGGCCACCACGGCCTCAACCTGCTGGGCTCCGGCGATCCTTCCGCCTCAGTCTTTCAAGTTGCTGGAACTACAGGCGCGCGCTACCACGCCCTGCTAATTTTTTGATTTATTGTAGGGATGAGGTCTCGCCAAGTTGCCCGGGCCGGTCTCAAACCCATGGGCTCAGGCAATCCACTCACTTCAGCCTCCCAAATCATGGGATTACAGGCTGAGCCACCGAGCCCGGCTAGTAAAAATAATTTAAAACCTGCTAATTTAACAAGATAATTTTTCATAGTTTTTTAATAGGCAAACAATCTATCCTTTCAATTATTTGAATACATTATCAAAGTATAAGTACGTTTTTTGACTAAACTTTAGTAATCTTAAAGTTTTTTAACGCCATAGTGACATTTAAAATCTGAAAATAGTAACTGCATCTTGCTTTAGGTTGATATTAATTTAACCATTTACTTATTCATTTCTTCATGTAAAAATGTTTAATGTACACCTACTATGTGTCAGAAATTCTCTTAGATGCTACAAATTTAGGCAAAAAAAAGAGCGACACAAATAAAAGACAAGATAGGAAATTTTTCCTCATGAGAGAGATAAGCCATAAATAAGCTAATAACTAAATATATAATTATAATAATATCTTCAGGCAAAAAAATTATTTGGAGAAAAAGAAAGCTGCATGCAAGTATAAGAAAATTTCCTCGAATAATGCGACAATTCCTCAGAGGCCTACATCAAATGAGGGAGAACATCGTGAGAAACAGAAGAATTGGAACAAGTACAAGGCCTGAAATAAAAAGCAACTAGACATTTTTGAGGAAAAGACATAGAAAAATGGGTTTGACTATAGCTGAAAAGGGAGAAATGCGTAGGCAACAATCATAGTGACATACAGAAATCAGAATAGATAAGATCTTGAAGCAAGAGTAAGGATTTTAAAATTGTTTCCCCAGTAAGATGGAAGCCATTGGAGGAATTGGGTAGAGTTAGTGTATAACTTGAATTACATTCTTAAAAGATTACACTGGTGTTTCTGAAAAACGTAAACCTTCTGAAGGACTGAATGACCAAGCTAGACCTAATGTATGCGAATTTGCAGATAAATTCACTGTCATTTCTGGAGCCACTGTCCAAGGTCAAGATCTATGAAGTTCATTGCTTCTTCCCAGTACAAACAGCCTGATGTGGAAGTGACAGCTTCCTAGACAACAGAAATCTCTGCATGAAATATATTCCATGTTGTCTTTTGGACAATTTTCTAATACTCGCAACAGTCTCAATTTCCTTTAAGTGAAAGATTTTTATTCCTTCATCCTACCTGTTTAAAAGGAACACAACCCATGTTAGACTCAGTCCCCAAACAATCTCTGTCTCCATTCAACACCCTCAGAATAAAATGACCTACCGGCCTTGCTCCTGGTTCTCTTTTGTCTCTCAAAGGAGTACGGTTACAACACAACAATGCAGATAAATTAACGCTGTGACAGTTACAATTGCTTTGCATAGTACCTTCATTTTAGCAATACTAATTCTTCTAGTCCATGATCATGGAATTTTTTTGTTCTCTTTAATTTTTTAAATAAACTCTTGTATAGAACTTTTTCTTATTTGGTTAAATTGATTTCTAGAAATTTAATATTGCTAGTAGCTATTGTAGATGGTATTCTTTTATTGTTTTTCAAATTGTTTGCTTTGATATATATAAATACTACTAATTTTTATATGTTGATTTTGTATACTGAAGCTTTATTGAATTTGCTTATTAATTCTAAGAGTTTTTTGATGGAGTGTTTAGTTTTATTTGAGTAAAAGATTATGTCACTTGGGAACAAGGCTAATTTGACTCCCTTATTTCCAATTTGGATGCCCTTAATTCTTTGTCTTGTCAAATTGCTCTCGCCAGGACTTCCAGACATACAAATAGCCAAAAGAAATATGAAAAAATATTGGATATTACTAATCATCAGAGATAAGCAAACCAAAACCACTAAGAACCTGGACACAGTGGTTCATGCCTGTAATTCTAGCACTTCGAAAGGCCAGGGAAGGAGGATCTCTGGAAGTCAGGAGTTTGTGTGCAACCTGGGCAATAAAGTGACATCCAGTCCCTAGAAAAATAAACATATTAAACCATGGCATGCACCTGTAATCCCAGCTATTTGGGAGACTGAGGTCGAAGGATCACATGAACCTAGGAGTCCGAGGTTACAGTGAGCTATGATCACACCACTGCACTCCAACTTCGGTGAAAGAGCAAGACCTTGTTAAAGACTACCAAACAACAACAACAACAACAACCAACCAACCAAACAAACAACAGCAGCAAAAACACAATGAGGTATAATCTCACTGGGTTTTCAACACAGTTAAAATGAGTTTTACCAAAAAGACGGGCAATAATGGATGCTGGCAAGGTTGTGAAGAAAGTGGAACCATCCTACACTGTTGGTGGGAATGTAAACTAGTACAGTCACTATGGAGAAAAATACAGAGATTCTTCAAAAATCTAAATAAAGAACTATCATATGATCCAGCAAGTCCACTACTAAGTACATATCTGAAAAAAAGAAAATCAGTATATCAAAGAGATTTCTGCTCTCCCATGGTTTTTGCAGCACTAGTCACAATATCTCAAATATAAAATCAAACTGTGTACTTCAATGTATAAATGAATAATGAAAATGTAGTATATATACACAATGGGACATTATACTGTCATAAAATCATGAAATTCTGTTATTTGCAGCAACTTGAATGAAACTAGAGGTTATTATGTTAAGAGAAATAAGTCATGTACAGGACAAATATTACATGTTCTCACTCATAAGTGGGATCAAAAAAAGTGGATCTTGAGCCGGGCTCGGTGGCTCAGCCTGTAATCCCGCACCTTTGGGAGGCTGAGGTGAGTGAATTGCCTGAGCCCGCAGGTTCAAGACCCGCCTGAGCAGCGAGACCTGATCTCTACAATAAAAAAAAAAAAAAAAAATCAACCAGGCGTGGTAGCGCATGCCTGTAATTCCAGCTACTTGGAAGACTGAGGCGGAAAGATTGCCGGAGCCCAGCAGGTCGAGGCTGCGGTGGCCGGGAGCAGTCACTGTACTCCAGTCTGGGTGACAGAGTGAGACTCCAACTCGGAAAAAAAAAAAAAAAGTGGATCTCACAAAGATAGAAAGTAGATTGGTGGTGACCAGAGGCCAAGAGAAGAGGGGTGGCAGGGTATAAAAAGAAGTTGATTAACGGGTACCATATCAAATATATGGTTTAATAGAAAAAAATAAGACCAAGTGTTTGATAGATCAGCCGAGTAACTATAGTTTACAATCATCTACTGTACATTTTTAAATAGCTAGAAGAGAATAATCAGAATAATTCTAGCACAAATAAGTGACAAATATTTAAGGTGATGAATATTTCAAGTACACTGATTTGATCTTTAGAAATTATATGGATACATTAAATTGTCATATGTACCCCAAAACTGTGAATACCTATTATGCATCAATAAAAATTGTTTTAAAAAATTATATTTTTTGAATCAATCTGAGTTCTGATGGAATAGAATGTAGGGCTGTGAGAGTCAGAATGGAATCGTTTATGTGGGTGAGCCTCAGGATCTTGAATTCCCAAATTTTCTTTGAGCAACCTGGCCAATCGTATTGTCTCATTTCTTATTGTGAGAGAAAACCACTTAACATTTATTAGGAAATTATAAAATCATACTTGAAGCTGGTGTCAAACAAGACAACACTCTTTCATTCAAGGTTGTCCAAAGATCTCTCCTTGTCTCTAAGGCAGACAACAAATTAGGTATTTTTAGAATTTAGGTGGGTAAGCGACGTTTGCTTTAACACACACACACACACACACACACACACACACACACACACACACACACACACAAATAGGCTCCATGACAAAAGAAATGCAGAATTACTCAATGCATATGGATATATTTACTGTATGTATGAAAATGTATCTTGAGGGTTTTAGAATGATAAGGAACACAATAATATAAGGTAGAAAAAGAAAATATTGGCACTGGGACACTCATTAAGACTTACAACTCGGTGTTCTGGCAAGGGTACTTATAGCTAGCTAGTTTTTAAAGTTTGCAGGGATGACTCCTTATAGATTGAAAATAACAATTGCCTACACTGTGCTAAAACTTCCTTAACAAAAACTTAAGGAAATCAAAGTGTCAGGTAAGCAGGAATGTTAGAATAGACCTATCTGTAAAACTACTACCTGATTTGATTACCTCGAAGAGCCCAGAGAACACCTCTTTTATTAGTCTATGGCTAATACATTTATGAAAGTGGCACTGATATTTTTGTAAAACTCATTAATGGCTGGGCTAGCATGAGAATGCTGCCTGGTACTGAACCCCCTTTCTTGATATGATTGAGATCGATGGGGTTCTAGAATGGCATAGCACAGTTAAATAATTTGACAATAAGGGATTAGATCAAATTAATTAATGTGATATGCAGCAATACTGAGTCTGAAATCAGAGTGCACTCACACAGGAACATATTGAAATAGATTAAAACTTATTATAAGTCTAAGGAAAAATAGATGTGTAGTTAACTAATATTGTTTACTATGTATATTTAAAAGAATGGAAAGTTGGCAAGAAGATCACCAGCAGCCACAATGAAAAATGCTATACAAATGTAAGCTAAGGTGATGATAATGAAGGTAATGCAGGAATGACACTACTTTTCTTTTTGCAATATTTGCATAATCTGGAACTGATCACCTCCATTAGTAAGATGTCATTCTATCAAGAAACATGAACTTTTTTTCCTGAAAAACTATACCTTGACAAAGTCTCAAAGAATACCATAATTGCGTACTCACACATTCTGAACATCTGAGTTTTTTTCTTTTTATGTTGTTCTGCAAGCCTATTCATGTGAGGGAAATTGATGGCAATAAGTTTGTAAAGCAACATGTGTATCAAAGGAACTGAAAAAAACTAACTGTCTAACAGATGGTCGAGAAATTCTTCAGAAATGTGTCTAAGCAAAATTTGAATCAAGAGTTGTTGGTATCATACATCTATACATTGGTGCACACCCGTGCATAAAAGCATGAAGAAGTGTTGCAGTTAGAACAAACTAGTCTTAGGAGGCAAAGAGAACTATAAACAACAAATTGTGCAAATGGCAGGAAGCCATTAACACTGAGATGGTTATATGTATAATAAATGTTGTGGAAACTTCAGGCCATTTGATTCGATAGTCTGTTTTTACATCAGGTGCAACTTAGCACCGTTAGAGAACACATGAATCCCTTATTCACTGTTTAATAAGGAAAATCGTTGAAAGCCAATGGACCTCTCCAATTCCTTAAGTGCAGAAGGAATATTGCATTTGCTTTGTTTTAATATTTAACATTTGTAAAATGTCTTAATTTATTGCACAATTATTAAGCAATATAAAACATTTTTGCCAGTTACTCATTCACTCAACAATGTTTTTTGAGAAGCTGCATGTGCTGGAGTATTAAGTACTAAACAAGACAGATGTGGTACTTTCTGTGTTATAATAATCACAGCGGCAGAAAAATAGAGGGATGATTACTATGCTGTATAATCAATGCTGTATCAAAAAAAGAAATGTACAATATAAGACAAATTCCAGGAATATCTAACCTATTCTACACAGTGTCTGAAAAATGATTTTATAAATGTCTCACCACCTTAGCAAAACATCTTCCAAACAAGGTATATTATTTTAATTCAGTATTTTTCAACCTGTAGTAATAGTTTCGTTTAAAAAGAAACAAAAATTATTTCATAAAACCTGATTATAAGACTATGAACAAAGTTTTTGTGAGTTTAGTTCTTATGTAAATTTAAAATTAAAACATTTCACAATGAATCATAAAGCAACATTTATTTCAAATTAGTGAAATGGATGTTTTCCTGATGATAAATTGCTACTCATAACATAAATATAGAATATCACTGCTATGAGGTGGATTTCTGAGTATGACCTGGTTTACTCTCTGCTAAATGATGTCTGAAACAAATTGTGTAGGTTTTATCTAGTGCAAAAATTCATTCACATAAATCAGTCTGTTGATAATGGGCCCTTATTTTGTTAAAATATAACACTTTTGTGTTATTTCTGACTCATTACTGACTAATGATAATTAAAATAATATTATTACTGATGAGACAATCAGAAGCATTTATGAAACTAAGGGCATTTCAATCACATAGCAATTTAAATGCATAGAATTCCCACTAATACCCTTTAAAAAGTGGACTTGCTTTACAAATCTTCAAAAAAATTGTTCCTTCACCAATGGTCTAAGTCAGAGAATTGTATTGAAAAGATTATGGACTCTCAAGAATCAGTCAACATCTGAATAAGAATACTAACTCAAATGAGATGTAAAGAACACAGCAAGATCAGGAATTACCCACGAAAAAAGAGGAATAAGATTATAATTAGAACTTTAAAATAGGCGTAATACTTTTATTTCTTAGTAATATAAATGAAAGATCTACATACAATAACACACTTTTGGAGATTTGGGCATTTAAAATTAATTTTAGTTTTTTTGTGTGTGTTGCTATAAAAAATTACTTGTTTATCTCGCCTCTAAATAGCTATCTCAAATATACCAAAAAAAGAATATTTTATTGTGAATCACACCCGTAATCCCAGCACTTTGGTAAGCCGAGTCAAGAGGATCACTTAAGACTGGCATTTGAAACCAGCCAAAGTAACATAGTGAGACCTTGTCTCTAAAAAAAAAAAAAAAAAAAAAGGAAGAAAAAAGTTTACGTTTCAGCATGAATTCTGGAAGGGGCACAAGCGTTCAAACCACAACAAAACTAGAACTGTTGAAATTAAAAATAAAAACAAAAGTTCAAACAATGGAAATAATTTGAGGTGAAATAAAACTGAAAAGCGAATTGTACGATGGATGCTGAGTTAAAAATGACCAGAGAACATAATACCAAAAGATAGAGATAGCACTGGGATGCCTGCTTATGTCCTCACACAAAAAGTTCCCTCTTACTATACAGGATTGTATAAATGCAACAAAAGTTTTCCTTCCTCCTCTGAAGGTTGCATTTGTTGAATTGAACCAACAATAGGCAGATGAACAAGAGAAAAGGCATACAAATTTATTGAGTAACATATGCAAAGGGGCCATATTTGAGAAATATAGTCTCAAAGAGAGCTAAATGATTATAGTTTTCATACCATCCTGAGACTACAGGTTATGGTAGGTGAGTGGAATTGGAGTCAAATTGAACATGTCCTTAGAAATAATAGAAAGTAGCTTGTGATAAGAGTTCCTCTGTCAGATTTTTATAAGTTTCTGACCTTTGGTGTCTTTCTCTCATGACTTGCATTTCTCCTAGATCCAGATAATGCAGACAAAGAGACCTCAGAAAATCTGTTTATATTCATATGGATGCAAATCTCCCACCCAAAAGACAGCTTTTCAGAGTTATTTCTCCCCCTGTAAATACCTGTCTCAAATATACCAAAAAAAGAATATTTTGGGGTGGTGTATTTTGACTTCCCACAATTGTTAAAACTCTAAAGTAAAATCCACCAGATTTTTAAGAGTGTCTAGAAATGGGGGTGAAATAAGAGATAGTCCAGGCTTGTATGCAATGTTTTTATTACTGAAGAAAAATGAATTGTTATATATACATATAGTGTAATTAAAAGCTGATGCTAATGAATACTAGATAACAGATTTATTTTCAAATAAAGGAGTAAAAAGTAATAAAAAATATTTTTGTCATATAGCTTAGTAACTAATCCACTTAAATAAGCTTAGTGGAAAGTCAATTTTTAAAAAAGTTATTGACATGGTATACAGGTAGTCTAACCACAAGGAAAAAAAAAGTAAATAACAAAAAAGGAAAAAAGAAAAGAAGGAAGAAAGGAAAGAAGGAAGGAAGAAAGGAAGGAAGAAATTTTTTTTAATAATTATAAAGCTAGTTTAACACTTACTTAAAACTTTCAAGCTTCCTTATTACAGAACCTTCCAAAACATCATCATTTATAAATTCAGTTCATTAACAACAGTAACAAAAAATTTTGCAGGAAACTAATTTCAGAAATGATTAATTGCTACTAGTTGAAATAAAAATTTCTTCATGGTAATTATAGCATAAATGCAAATTAATTTTAATTTTCTACAAATAGCTTAACAAATGCATTTGGAAGTCCAAACAGTGTTTATCATAAAACCTAAACTCAGCTTTAGGATATAAAATTACATGAACCTTGCTCTCTTTTTTTGTGGATTAATACATAATATTTAAATAGATGAGTTACGTGTGAAGTGTCATATCATCATAGCAAATCATCAAATGGTTTAATAACAAGGTAAAAATCTGAAACTTTAATATTTGTAATACATGTGATAATGCTTTTCTATGTGACCAAGATACATTCACATCGCATTTTGCTTTGTGTGATTCCTCAAATTTGAAATCATAATCAAAAAAGAAAAGATACAGTTAAAAAATTGATTGGCTTGCTTGTGCAAAGGATATATAGTTTACCTTCAAATTGCTTATTCTAAAAATAGGACTGAGAAAATGGAAGGATCCTATATTCAGAAATTTGTATTTTTCATTGGGCAAATGATCAAAATTTAAATTTAAACACAGATTTGTTGAAATTAGAATATTTTAACAATGTTCATCTTTCAGATAGGACTATCCTGATTTATTTTTAATGAAAAATTCACTTTTAGATATATAAGGTTTATATCAATAGTATTGTACGATGGTACATTGATATTTTGAAAAATATATACAACTTAGATTGCTCTTTGACTATACAGAAATATAACTTTTCCCTATGTTTTACTTTTTGAAATCTAATAATTATTCAATATTATGATTATGTTTTTACTGGAGAATAAAAGGGCACATAGAGCCAAGGAAGAGCTTTTTCCCTTGACCCTACAAAAGTTTGCTGAAGAATCAATTCACAAAAGGCAGATTATTTGGGGGAAAAAGCAAACAAATTTATCTACTGTGTATACACAGGAGCCTTTAAAATTAATATCAAAAGATACAGGAAATTGTTTGTTTTTATTCTTAGGTTCAGCAAAGTATGGACAGTCATCTAGAAATATGATTGGCCAAAAGGAAGATGATCTATGAGTGGGAAAACTCAGCAAGTCTTGATATATGACTCTCTGAGTATATATCCCTTCTTGCTGTGTATGGGCTGGCATCCTCTCTAGAATGTGAATCTTATGTCCTACAGTCAACAAGGTAGGTCAGATAATTTCTAGATGACCAGCTTTTATACAAAAACACCGGGCAAAGTTAGAGTAAAATGTTTAGGTTTTATGGTTGATCTGGGCAAAAAGGAGTCCTAGTTTCTATGACCTGTCTTGAGGAAGAGGAATTGTAGTTTGTATATCCAGCCCTAGGAGAGAATGGGACTGAATGAAAGGAAAATAGGAGAAGGTCAGAGAAAAGCTTTTGCTTCTGATGCTGTTTTTGAGGCCTTCATTTTTGGGATATTGTTTTCTGGACCTCAAAAGACACTATACAGTAACTCACAGCCACATGAAAAACTGAAAATCTCAATCAAAGTAATTACATGAGCAATTACAAAAGCTAGTACTATTGTTAACAGCAGTTGTTAATTCCACTTTTGTTTTCAACATAATTTAAGATAACAATGCACTGAAAAAATATTATTGGTCTAAAAGCTAGTATTATTGCAACTCTACTTTCCGTTGTCCATGTAATTTAAGAGACTAATGACTTTAAAAGAGCTGTAATTTTATGTTGTATAAAGATGACATTTGTGACATCAATAACCTAAAGAGGTGGGGATAGAGCTGTGAAAAAACCAAAGTTTTTGTATGTTATCAAAGTTAGGTTGGTGTAAAGTCAAATTAAAGTGTTATAACTTTAGAACGTTAAGGGTAGTTTCTATTGTAATAATAAAAAATAGCTATGGAACATAAAATATAAAAATAGTATATAGAATATTCACAATATATTTTTAAGTAAACATTTTATTACAAAATAAACTAAACAAAAAAGACAATGATGCAAAAATCAAGGACAAAAAGTTATAAGACATATAGAAGAAAATCATAAAATAAATTAAATCCTTATCAGTAATTACTTTAAATGTAAAAGTATTATAATTTCCAAAACACAGATGAATAAAAAAAGTAATCTGACTATATGTCTACAAGAGACTCACTTAGATTCAAAGACACAAATTGATTTAAAGAATGGAAAAGCCTATCCTAAGCAAATAAGAATCAAAACAGAGCAGGGATGGCTAGCTATACTAACATAATAGCAGACAAAATAGACTTTAAACTCTAGAGGCCAAGAGAAAACTTTCCCTTCATCCTCAAAAGGTTTGCTGAAAATTCAGCTTACAAAAGGCATAATAATAAGAGAAAAAACAATTTTATTAACATGGACATAAGGAAAATCACAGAGTAATTATTTATTCCCCAGTGAAGTTCAGAAGCCCATATGCCATCTTGAGGTTACAGAAAGATTAGAGACTTGGATCCTGGTAAACAGGTTATGGAAAGAAGAGAAAAGGGGACTTGGCTAGCAAAAGTGGTCTTGCTATGTAGATAAATCTCACAGTCCTCAAAGAAAATGAATGGTAAACATTTATTTTAGATCTTTAAAAGGGTCAGACTCAGTTCATCTTTTCTAGATCCAGACAAGCAAATGCCTGGCTGTATCAATGCAGATTCTCTACAGATGTAAATCTCCCCCACAAAAGATAGACATGCAGGGTTATTTCTGTTTGCTGGCTCTCTGAATAGCCATCCCCAAATATGTCAAAGCAGTCTAATTTGTGGTAAACTATCTTGATTTTCTTCAAAATCAAACAGGTTACAAAAGATAAAAAAGAACATTATATCTTAATAAAAGGTTTAATACAGCAAGAAGATATAACAATTATAAACATTTACTCACCTGGTAGCTGATCATCAAAATATATAAAGCCCAAACTGGCAGAATTGAAAGGAGACACATTTCTACAGTAATAGTTGGATAACTCAATACTCCATTTCTATATAGGATGGAACAAAGAAGCAGAAAATAAGTAAAATTAGAAGACTTAAAAAGCTAGTAACTAATCAAATCGATAGACTTATGAAGAACATCCTACCCAAGACTACAGCTAGACATTTTTCTCATGTGCATATGAAGAATATTCCAGGACAGATCATATGTTAGGCAGAAGTTACCTATCAATGATTTTAAAAGATATATAATACAAAGTATTCAACAATGGGATAAATTTATAAATCAACAATAGAAGTCAAACTGGAAAGTTCACAGATTTGTAAAAATCAAGCAACACAGTCATAAACAACCATTAGATCAAAAAAGAAATCACAAAAAATAGAAAATACTTAGAGATAAACAAAAATGACAACACAAAAGCAGTGCTAAGGAGTAATTTATACCTATAAACATCTACATTAAAAACACAAAAAATCTAAAATAAGCATTCAAAATTTATAACTTAAGAAACTAAAAAGGAAAACAAACTAAACTCAATATTTTGTAGAATCCCAATAGGTAGGTTTAAGTACCCAATATGTGGTAAGTCAAATACTGATACATCAGTGCTTAGGAGCACAGAAGATTTATTTAATTTCCCCAAAGCGTGAGAGTGAGGAAGGCAATCTCAAATCCAATCTGCTTTTTAACATAACTGGAGGCTCTTATAAGTAAGATAGGTATGTGAGAGGTGAGATCCAGAACGGTCAAAGTTGTTTGTGGCCCTTGGTTGTTCACACTTCTGGGGGTCATCAAGGTCTGCAAGAGCTAAGGATCATTACTCTATAAAAGAAAAACTAGTTTATTCATCTTCAAGACAGCCCCCCTGGGGGTTAATTATTATTGACTATCTTCTATTGAATTTACTATGTGCAGGCAGTAATATATGAAGAAAAAAAGGACAAAGAGAAAGAAAAACAAGTAAAACACATTATGTTTTTTTTTATGATAAAAGATTAGTTACAACATCCCCACTGTTATTGTTCCATTCTTCAATCTTGAGGAGTTACAGCATCAGTTCATTCTAATTACTTCCTGCCGGCAAGGGACATTGATAGGGGGCTGAGGAATGAAACCTACTTACCTGCAGTTGAAAATATTCATGTGTCCTGGGACTTACAGAGGCAATTTGCTATAACATCATTGAACAAGTTGTCAGGAGCTCTGAGAGAAGTGATCTTGTTATCCTATATATGCAGTGCAGCAGCAATACAATCCACACAAAGAGCTATTCTATTCCTAGAATCATAGCTAGAATTATTAACCTTTAGAATTAACTTTTAGAGGGTCCCAAACCGAACCACAAGAATTACCCACTGGATTAGTGACACTATGGGGTCAGACATCGCCTCAATTTGTGCATGTCATAAAGGGCTGGTATAATGTTTTCTGAATTGTCTAGTATGTATGCATAGCATTTGGTTTTTATTATGGTACAAGTTGCTCTTTGTGCAACTGTGAAGTCATCAAGGCTCATGTTTCTGCAAGACCACTTTTTCTCATCATACTTATTAAATAAATTTTTTTTTTTTTTTGAGTTGGAGTCTCACTCTGTCACACAGACTGGAGTGCAGTGGCTGCTCCCGGCCACCAGAGCCTCGACCTGCTGGGTTCTGGTGATCCTTCCGCCTCAGCCTTCCAAGTAGCTGGAATTACAGGCATGCGCTACTACGCCCAGCTGATTTTTTTGATTTATTGTAGAGATGAGGTCTTGCCAAGTTGCCCAGGCGGGTCTCGATCCCGCGGGCTCAGGCAATCCACTCACCTCAGCCTCCCAAAGGCGCGGGATTACAGGCTGAGCCACCGAGCCCGGCTATTAAAGAAATTTAAAAAAATTTTTTTTAAGTTGGGATCTTACTGTGTTGCCCAGGCTGAATCTCCTAGACTCAGACAATCCTTCCACTGCAGCATCCTGAGTAGTTGGACTACAGACGTGCACCTGTAGACTTTCCCAGGCTAGTCTTGAACTTCTGGGCTTGAGCAATCTGCCCACCTGGTCCTCCCAAGGTGTTGGGATTACAGGGGTGAGATACTGTACCCAGCAAAGAGATGTTTTTATAATGCGTCCTTTAGTGCATGCCTGATGTAGCATGCCAGACATTTTTTAAGCTCACTTGAGGAACAAAGATGGTTTGGAAGTGTTCATACCAGTAGAAAGCCCACATGGTCCATTGGTGCAACACATTTTCATGTTATCCAGTAGTTTTTGCTAAGTTGCCCTGGTCCCTGGGTATCTCCAGGGTGCACCATCCTATATATCCAATGGGTAGCCAGGACAAAAGATTAGTCCCATGTAACCATTCGAGTTTTATTTGGAGCTAGCCATGGAATTCCTGATCTCCATGTCCAGTCAGCAGTGAACTAGTTAGTTTGTTGCAGCAGTAGAGTATGTTCACATTGGTACTGGGGCAACCAGCTCATTTTCTCAGTAATATTTGGCCAGTGATCATAAGAATAATTTTTGTTGTTTGTTTCCAACATACAGGGCCAATTTGATTTAAGTGGCCTGCAGTGGGGGTCATCCAATGATAATTGTCCCAACCCAGATAGAAGACTTTTTCAGTATAGCAGCTGTTAAGAATAAAAATTTTGGAGGCTGCAGAGGGAGAGGCAGGGCACATTCATATATTCATATAAAGTCTGATTTATGGTAAAAGGTTTTCTGTGGCCTGTAAAGGGTTACACTAATGCCAGACCACAACCTTACATATCCTTGTGTTAGGACACTGGAGACCTATTTTTCCCGTGAATAGTTTTCCATAAAGATTTATAAATGTACCTAGTTATTTCCTTGTAGAGATGAGACCCACCAAAGTAATCCAGAAGTGCTAGAGATAGGTAACAGTCCACAAAATCAACACACTTTCTGTTGTATATTATCTGCATAATGTTGTGTTCATTGCGGAAAAAGATTGGTTTCTGCAAGCCCAAATATTATTACAAAGATTAGCAAGATATCATCATTAAATAGCAAAAACTTTTATCTGTGAAGTTGTTCTTAAAAAAGCAGGTTCAGGTTCTCGGTTGGTTCACAAGTCAGTTTAGGTTGATTACCTGATACACTGAGCCGGGAAAGGCAATTTTTATCTGGGTATAATGTAATCAAGTTTTAACTCCATCCAACAGAGGGGCTGGTTGATGATCCACTCCAGTCTCCCTCTGGATCTTAAGTAGCACTTGGTTTCCTGTCTGGAAGGGGTAAAGTGCCATGTCCATGGGGAAGGTCAACCTGTCGGAAGCAAATTCATAAATATAGGTTGGTATTTCATTTGGCAATTTATAATTATGCCTAATAGCCCTTTTCTTGCTAAGATTTTATCCTCAGTCTCAGTTCCAGAGTAGCCAGGAAGACTGTCTCCTACATAATTTTGAAAGAGCTCAACTGGAGCCCTTTTCAAGGAGCTACCAGAATCCAGCAGAACAGAGGGCAAGTTAGATTAGCCTCCTGGCACATTTTAGCAATTGTTTTTTTTACAGTGAGATTCCTTGTTTCATTCTTTTCTGGGGATGTAGTTGTCATGGTTTATGAAGTTTTCATTCAATGTATAAGACTAAAGACATTTTCCTGTACTGCCTGGGAGATGAACACTGCCTCACTGCTACTTTGAATTGTCAAAGGGAGATCATATGGGGGCTCATTTCCTTAAGTATAATGTGGGCCACTTCAGAGGCCCTTTTTGTTCAAATGGGGTATGTCTTCACTCATCCTGTAAATGTGTCTACAAAAAACACATGATCTCTATGGCCTCCAGGCACTCCTGGCACGGTGATGAATCAACTTGCCAACACTTGCATGGTGTCTCCTCGGTGTTGCAACCCCTGGACAAAGTGTTGGAATTCAGTTTTAGCATAGCTTTGAATAGAAAACATGCATTGGTGGATCACATTTTGGATGACCTGTTGTGTTTTGGGGCCAAATACTTACATAGCCATTGAAGGACCACATCTCTTCCATATTGGATGATTTGATGAAACTGGTTCTCTATAACTTTAAGAAAGGCTCTGGAAACTTTAAAGATACTTCCAAATTACACTGCTGGCCAAGATAGGCTAGGGCTATAGCTCCATTCTTCTGCTTGCTTAATATCTCCCTTAGTATAGCAAAGTTGAAACTTGGTATGATGGACCTTGGGTACCAACAGGGCTAAGAAAGCCTCAGAGTCCAATGTTTTTGTAGCCTGCTTGGCTTTCAGGTTGTCAAGTTGGTTTCTTTTGACTATTTTGGGGATTCCACTTTTTGATGGCTAAGACAATCAGTGATAGTCACCATTCAGGGGGCATTTACAGATACCAAAGACTAAATTATAGCTGTACATTTGATTTCTTTATTTTTGCTAGTCAAAGCCATCTTTCTTTCCAAATAGCCCTATGCGCATGTGCCATCAAGAAAGTATGCTAACAGTTTGTATAAATATTCAACATTTTGTTCTTATCCAGTTGGAGGACATGTATAAGGGCAGAGAGCTCAGCCTATTGAGCCTAGGTGCCTGGGAATAAGGCTTTGGATTCCATGGTGCCTTGAAACATGTTGACTGAATATCCAGAATGACAACATTCATGAATGATTCTGATTCACAGTGCACCTTGGACTAATCCACGAGGTCTGGTTGACTGTAAAAAATATGCTTGATAATCTGAAAAGAATCATGTACGGGCAATAGGCCCTGTTTCCTTCTCTGTGGATATTAAGGCAGTGGAATGAAGCACCAAAACTACCTTTAATTTTAATTCAATATTATTATGGAGGATAGCTTGATATTTTCCTAACCTTCCAGAGGTTAGCAATCACCTCCTTTTTTTTCTTTAAGAGAGGGAAAATATGATGTAGCAAGTGGATGGTGACAGCCTGTCTGAGGGTTAATGTTTCAGCCTCCTGGGGGAGGTCACAAATTGCAGTGATTGCTCGGAGGTAAGGGTTTCAACCACTTTCCTCCTGATCAAGCTGTTTGGAGAAATAAGCAGTCAGTCTTTAGTCAGACTTTAGTCCCAAGTTCTTAGAATTCCCAAGCTTATGCCTTGTTTTTCATGCACAAACACATCAGATTTTCTTAAATCAGAAAAAGCCAGCACAGGAGAATTCTCTCCCTCTTACCGAAGAGTCCTTGTTGTGTTATAGCAAAATAAGTTAAACTACCAGTTATCAGTCATCTTTCCATGGAACCTAAGGTATATTGACATCAAACAGTATTACAATAAAAAAATCATTTCCCTTGATGAGCTCATAGCTGAAAGTGGTCTAATTCTGGAAAATGCAGACAAGGTGACTGCACTATGTCAGTCTTGAAATGTTCATGTTCAGTTCTTTTACACACACACATGTACACCAAAAACCAAACTCCTACAGGAAAGCAAATGAGTATAGTCCGCCACTTCACTTGTTCTTCAAAATTGGCCCTATTCAAAATACAAGTGCAAACAGAGTTATGGCCACACATATTACAATAAATTGCCTTTCAAACAAAACCATAAATTCAGACCACAATCTGAGACATTTCTCTGCTCCAAGGTTCAGAGAACCAAGAGTGGTTAATGCTGAGTGAGAAGGGTGACCATACAATTCTCTGAGCAACAGACCTGGGCAGCTGGAGGGGTACTCATTGGCCCGATCCAGCTGGGGTCTATTGGCCACAGGCACATAAGTCTGGCTGCAGGTTCCAAAATCTGTTGTAGAACCCCAGGAGTTAAGTTCAAGTTTCAATGCACAATAAACTAAACACTGACACATCAATACTTAGGAGCAGAGAAGAGTTTGATTTGACCAAATATGAGGGCAAGAGAGGCAAACTCTCAAATCTGACCTGCTTTTGAACATAAATTGAACTTTTATGAATAAGGTAGTTATGTGGGAGGTGAGATTCCTTATGATAAAAGCTGCTCGTGTCCCTTAGCTGATTAAACTTCTGTATGCCATCAAGGGTTTGGCGTGACATAAGGACCATCGCTCCTTAAAAAAAAACAAACAAAAAACAAGCTCATTATTTTTATAGGCAGCCCTTGGGAACAGGAGTTTAGAATGTGAAATTAATTAATTATTGGTGACTTCTCTAACAAAATGGCTATGTGCAAGAAATCATGCATGGAAGAAGAAAAAGATGAGAAAATAAATTAAGTAAAACACACACCTTATGACTTCATAATATAGTCTCAGTTACAAACACTAGAAGAAGAAAATAAATAAAAATTAGAATAGAGATAAATAAAATAGAGAACAGTAAAACAGCAGAAAAACCTAATGAAACAAAAAGGTGACTCTTGAAAGAGCAACAAAATTGACAAACCTTTAGCTAAATGGACCCAAAAGAAAGAAATCTCAAATTACTAAAATCATAAATGGAAGTGTGGACGTTACTACCAATTCTACAAAATTAAAGAGGATTATAAGAGACTACTATGAATAACTGCATGCCAACTAACTGAATAAACCTACATAAAAAGGACCATTTCCTAGAAACACAAAATCTAACAAAACTAAATCAAAATGAAATATACAATATGAATAGAACTATAACTAGTAAGGAGATTGAATCAATAATAAAAAAAATCTCCTGGCAAAAGGAAAGTCTTAATCTGATGATTTCACTGGTGAATTCTAACAAACATTTAAAAAACAGCAATCCTTCTAAAACTTTTCAAAAAAATGAAAAAAACAACATTTCCAAATTTGTTGCCATGAGGCAGCATTATCTTTATACCAAAGCAAAAACGCTACAAGTAAACTACAGACAAATATCCTTTATGCACATTGATGTAAAATCCTCAACAAAATACCAGCAAACTAAATTAAGCAGCATATTAAATGTATTACACACTATAATCAAGTGGGATTTATTACTGTAATGCAAGAATGAGTCAACATATAGAAATTGATCTATGTAATACACCACATTAACACAAGGAAGGAAAAAATGTTTACCTCAATTGATACAGAAGAAAGTATGTGACAAAACTCAACTTCTTTTCATTAAAAAAAAATTCAACAAAGCTAGTAATAGAAGGAAACTACCTCAACATAAATACAGTCATGTATGAAAAACCTACATGAATATCATTCTCAATGAAGAAAGATTGAGTGATTATACTCTAAGTTCTGAAACAAGCCAAGTATGCCCATTTTTAAAATCACTTTCATTCAACATAGCCTAATCAATTAGCCAAGAACAAGAAAAACAAAAAAGCATCTAAATTTGAAAGGAGAAAGTAAATTATCTGTCTCTACAAATGATATAATCTTACATGAAGAAAACCCTAAATGTTATACACAGACACACACACACACACACACACACACACACACACACACACACGCACACACACACACAAACATACACACACACAGAATTAATAAACAAATTTACCGAAAAGGCAGGATGCAAACTTAACACACAAAAAGCATGTGCATATCTATACATTAATAATAAATAATCTGAAAAGCAAATTATAAAAACAATTTTATTTAGAATAGCTTTAAAAAGAAAATGCTTAGGAATTAATCAAGAAGTTGAAGAACTTGTACAATGAAACCTAAAAAAGTTGCTGAAATAAATTATATATACACATTTAAGTACCATTGCCATTTGATATTAAAATTCCAAATGTGCTGAAAATCATATTTTTTTCAACTATTTAAACTTACACTGGACTATGTCAAAAATAGGCAAAGTCTTTGTTTTTGTTTTGTTTTAATTCCTCAAAAACCATTCAGGGGTTGCAAGAGAAAAAAGATTGATTATTTCTGGCCTGTAGTTTGGTAGTCGAATAGGAAGGAAATGCTGATAATGAATCAAAATCCAGTATCTCTGTTCAGATTAGCTTATTTTGCTCCATAAAGATATTAGTATCTTGTGACTTTGTACAAATACGGTGGATGCCAAAAAAAGTATACACAATTTAAGAAAGAAAAAAACTGTATTAAAATTGTAATACTCAATACATACTGATAACAAAAGATGAATATGTCACATTTGACTTCTGCAATTACAAGAGATGCTCAAAGTGGTTTCCATAAGCTTCCAGACACTTCTGATTAACAGCAAACTAAAAGTAATACGTAGATAATATATCTTAAAACATGTATACATGTTTTGCCCCTTCTCCCATGTGTGTTCTTGATCAAAGTACACATTCCTACGAAAGTGTATAGAAAGATGCCTTAATCAAAATACCTTCAACATTACTAGCATGGTCACAAATTCTACACATTGTATTAAGACATTATCTCCATAAAGGTAAGGTTGTATTCTGAATGTGTTGGAAACAATAAAACAATTCTAATGTTTCCTAGACATTTTATTTTCAAGTGCTTAGAACATATATGTTTGCAGAAGAAAAACGCATGTGTTATTTTTTAATATGAGAAATATCTAGTTTTAACTACCAGACTGAATGGTAGGGATTCAAATTTTATCTATTCAAATATATACTACTATCAAAAGAATCAATATATGTGCTTATAAGGAGTTATATCTTACTCTTGTTCTAAAATTCCTATAATTTTACTTATGCAATTTTACCTAGTGGAATTTTTTTTAATTTTAAAGATGTTGAGTAAAATTCAGGATTAGGTATACAAATGTTCATTATGCAGGTACCCTTGGCGATTAGGTGTGCCCCCTCCACCTGGCAAATTCCCACTACTGGCAATCCCATCCCACCTCCTGCAGTTTCCCACTACTGCAAATCCTTTCCTTATAGTATTATAATTGTTCAAAGTTCACTTATGAGTGAGAACATGTGGATTGTATTAATTAGAATGAACACCTTAAAAAAAAATTCCCAGATAACTTAGAGTAAGAATCAGTGCCAAACTATCCCAAACATAACCTGGGGCCAACAGAATATAGACATAAATTGCAAGTGATTGGTAAGAATTTTTCTGCATAAATAAAAAGTATTGCTACTGGAAGTCACTGGAGATAGTTCTAAATATTCAAAATTTATATTGTAAGACCCTGTTTATCATACCATAGAAGAAATTATGTATAAAATATTTCATTCAGAATTAATAATAAAATGTTATTAAACTTTTAAAATGTATAAAATACAAAAATGAGGGATGTCAAAGAGTTTACATATATAACTATCTTTTGGTCAAATTATAATGTGAAAAAGAAAATCATAATTTTATACTGAGCTCCAAATTAGAGTTAATTAATAGAACTGCTCCATACTGAATTTTAGACTACAATGTAAAAGTGTTCTGGACAGTAAAAATTGTATTAATGATTTATCTGTTAAATTGGTGTGGTCTTTTAAATTTAATAATAAAGACTTGAAGAAGAAAAAATAAGTTACTCTAAATGAATGCTCACAAATACAGCAACTGGTGAAGTTAACACCCCAGCAAGCAAAGCCATAAATGATAATAATGATAGAGAAGAGAAAGTATAATTGGATAGCTGAGACTAATAAAATATGACAAACCATAAGAAACCTGGTAGAAAGTCAAACAAGACTGCCTGGTGGGCCAGACGCGGTGGCTCACCCTGTAATCCCAGCACTTTGGGAGGCCGAGGAGAGAGGATTGCCTGAGCCCGGGGGTTCGGGACCAGCCTGGACAACTTGGTGAGACCTTGTCTCTACAATAAATCACCATAATTAGCCAGACTTGATGGCGTGCGTCTGTAGTTCCAGCTACTTAGAAGGTTGAGGTGGAAGGATGGCCTGAGCCCAGCAGGTCGAGGCTGCGGTGGCCATGATCATGCACTGCACTCCAGTCTGGGCAATAGAGTGAGACTCCAACTCAAAAAGAAAGACTTCCTAGTGAAGATAATGTTTATTTCCTGCTCCTCCAATTGGTACACACACTATTTCTCAAACTTATATAACGTATCAAGTTTGGAAGATAAAATTCAAAGTTCTGCCTATATTTTGTGTGATATAAATATTGGATTGTGTGATGTTAAAAGTAGAACAGAAAATTTAAACAGGATTGACTTATATAGTGGAAAATTAAATTAAACAAATGAGCTAAAATGAAAAATTATATTATTTTAAATAATCATACTGATAAAAATAAATGTGTTTTTTTAATTTGGAAATAACTGAATATATTTGAAAACATTTACTTATTCTTGAAATCTCTGTTTAACATTCATGACAAAAATGTTTGTGATTTTATTTTGAATGAACACAAAGCTGAGATTTTAAAACTGACATTTTTATGTATCATTTTATTTTAAGAGAAATGATATGGAATGTATTTCAGTCACTTAAGATAATTTAGTGGTCTTATCTCTGAATCCAAAAATTCTATTTTATTTTTAAGTAGTATGAACTAAAGAGTAATTATTTTGTCATACCAGACTTTGAAGTCTTTGGTAGCATAATATTGTGTTATTGTTTTTGTGCTTCTAATCACTAGTTAAGGATTTACCATATTGTTAAACTTAAAATTATCTGTGTGAATAAAGAGAAATAATTTGGAATATTTTTAGATTTTTTTTTCTTTTTTTTGAGTTGGAGTTTCACTATTGTCACCTAGGCTGGAGTACAGTGGTACTTTCAAGGCCACAGCAGTCTTGATCTGCTGGACTTAGGCGATCCTTCCACCTCAGCCTTCCAAGTAGCTGGAACTACAGACACATGCCACCACGTCCAACTAGTTTTTGTGATTTTTATTGTAGAGACAAGGTCTCACAAGTTGCCCAGGCTGGTCTCGAAGCCCTGGGCTCAGGTAATCATCTTGCCTAGGCCTCTCAAAGTGCTGGGATTATAGGCTGAGACACCACGCCTGGCTGAGTTTTTTTGTTTGTTTGTTTGTTTTTTACTTAAAATATTTACTATAGTTGGTAGGAAGAACACAGGATTTGGCAAAATGATAGTATGCTTCAAACATTAATTGCTTTGACTCTGGGATATTAAGAAAAGGTGTTAAAGAAAATCGTAAATTAGTAACGTAATAAAATTTTGGTTCTTATTCTTTATGTGTTGAAACCAAATATTTGAAACTCGAATGATAGAGGAGAGTCTTTCTAATAGGTTTGAAGAGTCAAATAAGAGAACAAATGACTTCCTGTTTACCTGGAAATTTAGAGCTAAAACACTTCTAATATTGTCATATATCATATCGGGCTGAAATTGTTGATAATAAAAGTATAAAGGTGTACTTAGGTAGCATTTAGCCCTCGATTATTACTTTCATAGCCTTGCTTTGCTCTTGTTAAGCAGAGGCTAAAGAAGCAGTGATAGCTGGTGAATGTCAACAGTTCTAGGGAAGGAAAAAACATAGAACAAAAGATTTGTACATTATATTTTCTGAACCCATGAAAACAAGCAGTAAATGTCAGCTTACACCAGAAGGATATGGGAATGGTCAAATCAACAGATGATACTACTGTGCAGAGGAAAACACTCAAAGACAAATTTGATGAAGTCTTTTCCTGGTAAAATTAACAAAGAAAACAAACGGTATTACCTAATTTTCCTTTTACTTATATATCCCCTTGGGAAGGAAGAAAGGAATGAAAGAGATTGTAAAGAAGATTAACTTTAAATATACTGAATTTTTGAAGCAACTGTTAAACCACATAAAAGAGACTATGTTATGAATTGGAAGACAGTGTCTTCACTTGTACAGCAAGATTAAACCTACCCTTACCCCTGTTTTCCAGATACAACTTGAAATTAGTTTTTATAAACTAATGGAAATTAGTGAAGACAAAAAAAAAAGAAAGAAAGAAACAAAGAAAATTAGATGCCTAGGATTCGGAATAACATTATAAATGTTTTGTTTCGGTTTTTTTAGTTGTCAAATGGCCTTTTATTGAAATATATTTCCTTTTTGCTTCTTAACTAGCGGGGCATTCCACCGCACCACTATTGATGTCATCTATGATGTCATGGGGGTGGCGGCCATCAACATTGCAGCCCACAGACTGAGCAGTCCCCAGGATCTCTTTAATGGTTCCAGAGAGTTCTCTAGCTAGAGACCGGTGTCACATTTGTCGGGCAATGTTGACAATCTCATCAAAAGTGATGTTCCCACTGTGTTTAATGTTCTTCTGTTTCTTTCTGTCTCTCGGTGGTTCCTTGAGGGCTTTGATGATCAGGGCAGAGGCAGAAGGTACCACCTCAATCTGGGCCTGTCTGTTCTGAATGGTCAGTTTTACTGTAATCCTAAGACCTTTCCAGTCACCGGTTGTTTTGGCGATGTCATCACCAATCTTTTTTGGAGACAGACCCAGGGGGCCGATCTTGGGGGGGGCTAGGCCGATCTTGGGGGGGCCAGGCCGATCTTGGGGGGGCCAGGCCGATCTTGGGGGCAACAACTTTGATCTCATTGGGGTCGAACTTGGGCGGCATCGTGGAGGCAGCTGGTGTCGGATGAACCTGGATTCGGGACCACCGAAGAAAGTTGCACCTGAGCCTCCACCGAGCCAAAAACCGAAAGCTATAAATGTTTTAAAACCTCTAATATGGGAGTTAACAGTAATTGAAAGGTAATATATGGCCCCAAATAGGGCCATATATAACCTAACAAACTTACCTCCATTACTTATGTAATCTTTAGCAATGCTGCGAAAGATAGACCATTACTATCACCATTGTATTAATCACCCTAATAAGGCAAAGTAAGTATATAACAATTATATAGGTATTACGTTGAAGATTTAAGCCAAGTATTATAAATTAAGAACTCTATTATTTAAATTTTGTGATAAAAGTAGAGGAGTTTCACGATCTATATGCAAATAAAACATACATATATTTCCCAAATATTCAATTAGGTATGTGTTCATGATGTTAATATGTTTTAACTAAGGATTGTTTTCTCCCAAGATCATTCTGACAAATTAATATACACCAAGGACAATGTAAAAATATCCACATTGACAAGTAAAATACAGAATACTGAATTAAGTTTGAATTTTGACAAGCAATTAATCTTTTTTTAGTTTATGTTCCAAACATTGCAAATGCCATGTGATGCTAAAAATTCCATCTGAAATTTAATTGGGCATTCTGTATTATTATTTCCTAAATCTAGCCATCCTAATTCAATTGAACCTTGAGTAAATTCATAGACCTAAACATTTAATATTTTGGGACATTATTGTATGCTAGTCACTCAATTAAGTTCTTTTACATATCTGGGTTTGTTTGTTTATCACAACAGGCTGTGGGTTTATTACATATTGAATTCCAATTTTCTTAGAGAGAAACCGCTACTCATAGAAGTCAAGTGAATTCCCTAGATTATGTGGGCAGTTAATGTCTACTAAGTAAATTGGTGGTGTGAACGTGGATTCTTACTGGGCTATAAACATTCAAATCCTGTATGTATATATGTCTAGGAATTTTCACAGCCTTACAATGCCCCTCTATTTGCAACTGACTCAAGCATGAATCACGCTGAGAGTGAATAACTGTCCCATTAGTTAACCCATTGCTATAAGATATTGTTGTAAAGAAAACATAACTGGGAGCTGGCTAGGTGCTGATAACTTGCCGTTGGTCAGAGTTGGCCTGGCACTTAGAGTCAAGTTTGTTCACATTTTAAACATAAACGGTTTCATAGATCACCAAGATCAAATAAGGTAACTCTTTATCTCAACAGAATAAAAAAACAAGGCTACTGTGTAAACCACGTCTATTTTAAACCAACTATCTTCCCAACTAATCTGGGTGACTGCTGTTTCTTTATCAATTTTATGTTTAGTGTCATTTCTTTTTTTTCTGCCTCTTTATATAATATTCATGCAAGAACTAAACCGTTAAATTAGCTCCACTAGCTGGGCTCGGTGGCTCAGCCTGTAATCCCGTGCCTTTGGGAGACTGAGGTGAGTGGATTGCCTGAGCCCGCGGGTTCGAGACCCGCCTGGGCAGTGAGACCTCATCTCTACAATAAATCAAAAAAATCAGCTGGGCATGGTAGCGTATGCCTGTAATTCCGGTTTCTTGGAAGGCTGAGGCGGAAGGATTGCCGGAGCCCAGCAGGTCGAGGCTGCGGTGGCCAGAAGCGGCCACTGCACTCCAGTCAGGGCGACCGAGTGAGACTCTAACTCAAAAAAAAAAAAAAAAAAATTAGCTCCACTACTTAAAGGTGCCCAATCTGGAGCAAAATGCTTGAAGTAGTAATTTCAGAGCAAAATATCTCTTCCTTGAGTTTTCCTGAAAAATCACGTTTTACTGAGAAGTCCTATAATTCATGATGATATATGTTCCAATGAGTGAATGGATCAATTATTTATACAATGAGCCAACAAATCAAATTTTATTCAATGATGAAGTTGACTTGATGGTCTTAGACAGATGAGTATCAACACTTGAAATGGCCTTTTTGTTTTTAAATTTTATTTATACTACTGCATATAAAGTAAAATCTCTTTTTATTTGAATTTTACATTTTCCCTTTTACTAGTGAAGATGATAATCTGTTCATATACTGGTCATTTTCAAATCTCTTTGTGGGTACTTCCCTCTTAAGTGTTTTTCCCCTTTTTCTATTAGTAATTGCATTTTTTCTTAGTTTTGGCATAAATTTTTCATATATATAATATGCAACATAAACATATATTGAATATAACTATATATAGCGTATATGTATATACAATGTTTAAATATTATTTTTGTTCTGTTAGTTCATGAATTATATTTAAACATTAAAGCATGTTGCTTTACTTGAATAATTACACTTCATTATTAAAGTCTATCTTATTCATATATGTCCAGATTAAAGTATTAGTGATAGTTTTAATATTTTAGATCTGGGTATATAAGACAATTTGCCATCAGTTTTTGCTATCCTTAATATATTGTTTTTCTACCTTAATTGGTCATATGTGTGCCCAATGCAGGTCTAGGTCTGGTTGATGGGAAATAGTGCAACAGGTTTGGAAACATGGAGGTAGACATATCTTCTCATACAAGATATTAAGTCCCTCAGAATTTATTTTATGTTACCCCGTTTCTGTGTATACAATTGACATTTCTACTTGAAGCTACTGTCTCATAATGGCCTACTTCTTATTATTGTTGCCTTTCCATTTTGTAGATCAAGTAACATCAAGTTCTTAGTGAAAGACAAATGTTTTATGATTGACTAATTGAGACATTTAATATTACAGGGTCTAAGACCCATCTGAGTCATTATTTCTCAAGAGTAGGTACTTGATGAATAGAGTAAAAGTTTCATCAAAACTAAGAGTCTGCCTCTGTGATTTTCTTTCCAAGGTAAGGTAAAATTACCTAACATTATTTCACCCTGCCACAGATATTTCAGAATACTCATTTATATATATATATATGTATCAAACATTATATGTGCATTTGTGCTCACCTTTATAATGGGATGAATGCACTTAAATGAAATCCCAGAGATATCCATTGCTCCTTTCATCATGTGAAGACATAGAGGAAAGACAGTCATCTACGATCTAGGAAGCCAGACTTCACCAGACACTAAACCTGTTGATGTCTTGATCTTGGACTTCTCAGCCTCCAGAATTATATGAAAAAAAATTTCTGTTGTTTAGAGGATAGTATGCTACTTTGTTACAGAAGTCTGAATGAACTAACTCACACGGAAAGGCTTATTTTGGTGGCAATTAAAATTAAAGAGTCTTATCTAACTTCAGGAAACATTAGGTTAGGGCAGCTTTTTTGGTAGAGTTCAAAAAATGCATAAACTATTTAAAGGTATATATTGTTGCCTCTAAAATTCAAAATTACTTTAAATCTACAGCCCAATAAACTCCCCCCAAATCTATTTATTTTCCTTGTTTCAATACTATTTATTTTAGTGAGCAGTGCATGTCACATTGTAAAATTTATTGAATAACACAAAATCATGAGGGAAACCCAGACTCTCCTGTACTCAAACGACGCTAATTGTGTGGATTGATGTTATTCTAATGAATTAAGTTCAACTTTTTGTAAGAATTAAGTGTATAGACAAGTGTGTGGCATATGATGAGGACTCTACAGGTAAATCTTAGTAATGATAATTTGTATTTATTTTGTGAACCTGGAGACTTCATAATCAATTAAACCAACTTATCTTGAAAATTCAAAAACACAGACCTTACATAAAGCTTATTGGCTAGTACTTCATTGGATATAACAAGTTCTTCACAAAAAGAATGAAAACAAATGTAAAGTAAGTAGAAGGTGTTGTGTTACCATGCTGGCCATAGCCTTTCCATAAAACAAAGTCAGTCTTAGGCATTCATTAATGTTTCTGTCCATATAAAACCACCACGACTATGAGCAGTTTGATGCAAGGGGATGGGAGAAAGAGAGAGAAATTTATTTTCTAGCTACTATCTTTCTTTTTCTTTCTGGTGTTTCTCTGATCAAAGTTTACTTAAGATGTGCTAACTACTATACTTTTGGATTATGTTCACAAGGCTTTCTGAGCATTCATTTGGGTACCTTATGGTTCACCTGAGATGTGGTGAGTTTTCTTTTGCAATATTGTGAGAATAACATGCACTCACATATCCCATGACAAAATAAATGGAAATCTAATTCTTCAATTATGTGGTCAATTGCAATATTTTAGGAATAGTTACTTGGATTAGCAAACCAAGCTACAATCAGCTTCTGAAGGGGATTCTATACTTGAAACTGATATTCATTATCTCTCTACCATAAATTTAGAGTTTTCTTAAGTCTAAGTATTATTTCAAATGGTATTGTTTGCTGGCCTGCAGGGACTGAGAAATTGAAGCTGTAGTGTTCTTAGGCAATAAATGCTATAATTTACTACTGATAGCATAAAAGCACCAAGATGCACCACAGTGAATCACTTCAGTTTGATATATAGTCTTTCCCTGTCTATTATTTATTCATCCATACCTCTAATAAAACTAGAATTTCTAGTTCTTCGTGGAAATCAGAGTAAATCTTCCTAGCCAGCACACTAATATGTACACTGGCATAAGGAATCCAATTTGTCAGTTTTATATCATAGCTTCACTTCCATTTCAGGGAAGTCCTAACTTTGCCTATAGACAGAAATGTCATGCACTCCTCAAGGGACTCATAAGTATAATCTGCCATAGTTTTTGGTTGCTAGGATGGAAAGCAAAAATTCCACAAGTAGGTCTCAGGGTATAATGATGAAAGGAACAACACTTTCCTCAACACTTTGATTTCTGGACCCCATTACAGCTTTGGGCACCCAACATCATGTATTGAATGAGAGTGTAGAACATTCATTGCAATTTGTATGGCAGCATCTGAATCTTTCAAGGCATCTTTTCTCGAATGGGCCGCTAGTTTAATAGGTGTGCTTCTTCCTGGTAATGTGGTAGATGATATTATGGTATGCAATAAGATAAATAAACTACACAATTGCAATCTCACTATTGCTAATCTGATATGGTAAAAATGCGTTTCTTGGTCTGAATAAGTCATTCTGTAGTCTTTTAGATTGTGTTGCTTGGGAAGGCTCCCTGTGAAACAATGACTTGCTTAGGGCTCAGGAATAGCATTGCTGATAGACTGGATTGATAGTAGCACTGTGAATAAGGTTACTGAAGAGTAGCCCACATAAAGACAAAAAATTGCATTATGGTCAATATCTTCATTTGCCTATTGAAGACACATCTGTGATGCAGAAGAGAGAGGCTAGCTACCATTACAATAAGTCACACTATACACCTAATAGCATCCCCTGATGATACTTTCTGGTGGACATTAATGTGATACTCAAAGCATCCAAGATTTTTTTTTTTTTTAACCTACATCTCTTCCTAAGACTTTTTATTCCCCCAATATTCTGGGGCTTTACTCTACATGTCCCATGTCATACAGATCAAGTCATCATTTTTTTCTCTTCCCAGATATCAGTGCTAAACCGTGCATAGCCCACTGCTTCCTCCAGTGTGAATGAGACAGTAAAATGTATCACTTAAGAGTACTGCCCACTGGGTATTTTTTTTTCACCACAGTTCTCCAGGGTTTACCCTGAATCAGATGTGATACAACTGCACTGTCAAAACTGATGATCTATATGTGAAGAAGTTCTAAGATTTTTCTACCCCTTAATAGGTCACAGGAAATATGCCATAAACCAATAAATAGGAGCTGAGGAAGAGATCTTGGTACAAAAGAAATAAAAGACGTGCAAGTGTGATTCTCATTTGTCTGCAACTGCTTGAGGCCAGTGTCAAATATGTGACATCTATGATATAGTGAATTTCCACTAGTTGCCAAAGTGCATGAATTAGCAGATTCAATAATACCTAGTTCTAAAATGGAAAACATAGTTATAAGTGTCCTATGATTAAGCACATACTCTCTACCAAGGCCTACTGTCACCTCAGGAGCTGTTTTTAAATGGACATGTATTTTCTGCCATAGAGGGCATGACCTTGCTGTAGTACCCTAGGAGCCTGAGAAGTAACTCTCCTAATAGGCTATGCAATACAAACCATTTTATCTTGCACATCAACAACATTCATCGATATCATTTTGGATCTTTGGGTCCATAGTCCTAATGGCAGAGTAGCTTGTTCTTCAGCCTGCTCCTACTGAAGAGAACTCTCTTGTCCTGGGCTACATTGAATTAGCACAGTTTCTAGTCACTTGTTTAATAGGATAATAGCCTCATGTACAGTATATACTAGCTCTAAAATCAAAGAGATGCATAAAGCAAGTACTTCTTAATGCAATAAATCAATTTCTTGGGAGTAGGATGAGTTTTACATTAAAAGGAATATCCTAGACTCTCCCAAATCACAGTACTCATAAGAACTTCACCAATTGTCAATCTTCTTGAACTTCTTAGAGATCATTCTGACACTCTGGAAAATATGTTGCTTACTAGAGAATTTAAGGTTTCTGCTACTTCATACTCATCTAGCCTAAAATAGTAAGATGTTATCAACACAGGGGACAAGAATGAAGATCTGCAGAATATCGGTATGATTAAGGACCCTCAGAATGTATTATGTCCAAGAACAAAAGAGTAAATGCAGACCTGTAGCAAAAGACTGAAGATGCACGATTGAATTGTCCTTGTACAGATAAAATGCTTTCCATCCACCTAGCTAAGGTGTATTAAGACAAAAAAAAATACTTACCAAATAAAAGTTGCATATGAAATGTGAGAAACTATATCGATCTGCCCCAATGAAAAATATAACATCCGGCACAATAAGCCATTGTTCTATCAAATGATTAATAATACGACATTCTTTTGCTTTCCTTATAGGTTCAGATAGTAAATTAAAAGGAACAACAGTAGAGACAAGGCCCTCTGCATCTTTAGCATTTCGAATGTTAGTGATTTCACTATAAATCTTTCTAGAATGTAGTTTTGCTTTAAATTTCCTATATTTGCCAGAGGATTGGTAGTGCTGGGATTTTTTTAATGACTTTTTAGCACAAATGTTCAATATGGGAACCAATGGAAGATTTCTTCATATGCTAAGTATATCTCTTCCAAATAGATACTCAGGGACTGGAAAATAAACATAAGAGTGCCCATGGACACATTAGGTATCTTCAGAGACCAGCTTAGGTTAAAATCACTTATTATTTGGTGTTCATATATTAGTCAATCAAGATAATCATTTTAGCATTTTATGTAACTGGATTTCAGTGTCAGCTCAAACATTTTGTCTAAAAATAGTCAACAAAGTCCACAGGTGTACTGGTAAATGGCAAAAGCCTCTTTTGGAGAAGAATTAAGGGTATATAAGGTGACATTGACAAAGTTTTTTCCTCAAGAAGATCTGGTCTTTCTTCAATCATTGAAAAATGACTTTGATTGAAAAACCTTGTGAAACAGTTGACCACCCTGGCAACTTGAATCAGTCTTCTGTTCACCAGTTCTCCTCTCCTTCCATCTCACCTTCTAGAGTACCATGGACTCTATTAAATACATTTGTGACAAAGCATACCAATGCCACTCCTGCCTTGATGACCATTATGAAAATTATATTCATTTTCCTTTGATAGGTATGTGTTGCCATTTGACATTTGACATTTCAGAATCTCATCATTCTCAATATGAGAGATACCTGTTTCATACAGTATCTCTTAGTGTTATTGGACATTACAGTAGGCAAGCATATACCTTCCTAAAGATGCTGTATTATGCCATACTTTTTTTTTTAACAGTGCATTCCTAATTGCCTTAATAAAGAGACTTTAGTTTTGGCTCCTCCAAGAAATATAGATTAATAATGAGCACATGCTATGGAATGAATTGTGTCCCCCACAAACCTCACATGCTGAAATCATAATCTCGAATACTTCAGAATGTGGCTGTATTATTTAATTACCGTCTATTTTTAAGTAATATTATGCCATAGGGTATTTAAAGAGGTAACCAAGTTTAAAATGAGATGGTTAGGGTGGACCAAATTTTAATATTACTGATGCCCTTCTAAAGAGAGGTAATTTGAACATAGATATTTACAAATGGAAAACCATAGAGAAAAGATAGCCATCTTTAAGCCAAGAAAAGAAGCCTCAGGAGAAATCAACTCTTCTAACACCTTCTTGTTGAAATTTTAGCCTCTAGAAATGTGAGAAATAAATTTCTTTTGTTCAAACTTTTCAATCTGTGCTTCTTTCTTACGGTAGCCTAGAAAATAATGACAGGATACATGTTTCAGTTAGAAATCTATTCTAAGGGATTCATGTATATTGCATCTATGCACATTTGACCCCAAATATCTCTTCATTTAGCTCCAGAATCATACACCCAATTGCAAATTCAGTGACTTTTCAGAAGTTTAGTAGTTTCTTAAATTTAACACAGAAAACCTGAGCTCCTTATAGTTCATGAAACTGACATCATTGAAGTCACACAGTCTAAATTATTGACATAACACTTCCAGTTGCTTTACCAAAAATCTCTGTTGTCAAACTTGACTACATTTTGGTTGTAGTAAAGTGAATAACAGGAACTAAAGTCCAAAATGCAGTTGTAGGTTACTGCAAGACTATATCTTGAAATTCATAAGCATGTGTGGTATGACCTGATTTTAATTTTAAGTCAATACATTTTAAGTACATTTATTTAACTGTGTAATTATCACATTTTTTCTGGTTTCAAACTTCTTTTGTTTATCATCCCAGAAAAATGTCAATTAAGTAAAAGTACTATGTTAATCTCCATTTTTCCTTCCCTGCACTTTTTGGCAACCATGAATCTTCTTTCTGTCTCTATGATTTGCCTGATTTCAAATAAAAGAAAACATTCAATTTTTGACTTTTGTTTCAGGCTTCTTCTGCTTAGCAAGTATTTAAAAATATTCCTCCCTGTTTTATAATGCACAAGTACTTCATTCATTATATCTGAATAATATTTATATGTATATATAAATATTACTCTCTGTTTATCTATCCATTCATTCATGGGTTTTTTTTCACTTTCTAGCTGTCATGACTTTTACTGATGTTAACACTGTGAACTAGTATATGATTACCTAGTTTCAATTCTTTGTGAAATCATATGATTATTCTTCATTTTACTTTTTGAGGAATCACAAGTTGTGTTATACAGTGGCCACTCCAGTGGTCATTGGCAGTGGATGAGGGTTTCCATTTCTCCACATCGTCACCAAAACTTGTCCTTTTCATCTTAATTTTTACTATGTCTATCCTAGTGGGTGTAAATAAAAACCATCTTATTTTTTACTATGTCTATCCTGGTGGGTATAAATCAAAACTTCATTGTGGTCTTGATTTACATTTTTCTAATAACCAATGATATTGAGCACCTTTTTAAGTGTTAGTTGTTCATTTGTATGTCTTCTTTAGGAGACTATTCAAGTCCTTTGTCTTGATTTAGGCAAATGTTAGTCTTTCTGTTGTAGAGTTGTAGGGGGTTCTTTATTTTGAATATGAAAGAGTGATCAGAAATATGATCTGTAAATATTTTCTCCTATTCTGAAGGTTTTTCACTACATTGATAATGTCCTTTAATGGCAAAAAATTTTTTTAGTGAAATTCAATTTTTTGTTTTTATTTTTGCTGCTCATGATTTTGTCGAATAATTACTTGACAAATCCAAGTTTATGAACCTTTGCTTCTTTTCTTAAAATAATTTTTGCAGTTGTATTATTATGCTTAGGCTGTTGATCTCGTTAAAATTAATGGTATATATGGAATGAGGTAGTAACTCAGCTTCCTTCTTTTTCCATGTGATTATTCAGTTATGGCAGAAGCACAGTGTTACTCAGTTATAATAATTACTATTACTGAAATTCTGCTTGGTATTACTATTAATTTCTATGATATTAAGAATTAAAATCTGCAACTATAGTTTTGGATTTTTCTGGTATAATTTTGTTGTTTTTACTATATTATTAATAACTCATATTTAGAGTTACTATGATTTCTTGCTAATTTCACCTTTTGTTTATATGTGATATATCTTTTATTCTGATGTCTATTTTGTTTCCTATTAATATAACTACATTAATTTTTTAAAAATTAATGTTGACAAGGTATATCTTTTGTCATTCTTTTATTTTTATCTTTATTTGTCTTTATATTTTAAATGATTCTCAGGTACACAACAAATATTTGTCTTGCTTTGTTTCTAATCTGTCAATAATTTTTTTACTGAAATATTTAAGCCATTTAAACATAATCATGGATATAATTAGTTTCAAATATACTATCTTGCTTGCTGTCTTCTGTGTCTTCTTTGTTTGTGAAGAGTATAAGGTTCAAAAACTAGACTGCATCTTATAAAACCTATATGTTCCCATGTCCTAAAGATTTTAATTTCTTAAGGTTTTTTATTATAATTTGGGAAATAGTGCTAACAATAGTATTTTGATCATATAATTTTTGTAAGAAATTCAATACACATTATTTGTTGAAGGTAACACAATTTCTAGCAAAATATATATGGTAAATATTCATTACATAATTATTATATTGTTCTGATATGATTTAAACAGAACTTATCTACTACTTAAGTAATTTCCTCAAATATGTTTTATATCTTTGAACTTTTCTGGGTTTGGCAAGATTTGGTTTTGCTAACTCATGTTTGATGGGTGGTATATTGAACTTTTTTCTACTGCAGTTAGCTGATAGCTGGTTATTGGATAAAAGAACTTTTGATACAATTTCCTAAAAATAATTTTCTTTTTCTAGCTCCCACGGATGAAGAAAGAAACATAATTCCAGTTAAATTATGTTTTTGTTAGTGTTCGGCTGTTCTTGAAATCTGATTTCTTTTTTGTTTTTGTGGGTTTTTTGGGGTGTTCAGAGAAATAATTCATATGTACCTAAACATGTAACTTTGTGTAATATTTTATTTAATTTTTCTGTTATGCCTATTTGTTTCCAACTATTTCATGACACATTTTCTATTAAATTTTAAAATTTTGTAAGTAGAATTAAGTGGTTACATACACTTTATATGCATAATTAATTTATCAGATACAAGTCATGAAATTAGTTTTCAATGATTTAAGATGGCAACATTAGTGGAGTCATTCTTCTACCAAGTCCATCTTAGGTTATTTATTCTGTAAATAATTATTGATTAACTCTATGTATCAGGCTTTGTGCTAGATGAAGTCTTACGTATTGAAAAATCACAGCCTTCAATAACTGTTAACCTATATGCATACCCATGAGTAGTAGAAGTTGAAGGAAGTAGAAAAAGCAAAGGGATGTAAGTGTGGCTATAATGTGGCTTTAGGAGACCATAGTATTTGTTCACACTATTTTTTATAATGCTTAGTAAAATTTTAAGCATACATCATTCTCTAAATTTAGAGGAAGTTAAGGCTAGGTTGTGTATGTGTGTATGTGATTGTATTCTTGTGTTTGTTGTGCCTTTTGTTCTATGGGTTCTTTTTAAACATGTGAAAAATATTTTGGTACATTTACAACCATTTAACTGCAAATTGTGTAGTTTATAGAAGGTAAGTATAACTCAAAAATATGTGTTCTCTCATTCCTTGATAGATGTGGAGGTATAAAATTTGATAACATAAGATACATCTTTTTATGGCTGGAACAAAAATTCAATTTTACTGGTCAGTGGTACTATTAGCTTATGTTATTGGAAATAGATGCAAATTTAGCTTTCATTCACTTTGACTGCTTTAAACACTACCATACAATTGGATGAGTTACAGTTTTATATTGACTTGTACGTTTTCTAATTTTTTATTGCAAATTATGTTTATAAAAATATATTATGTGTACTAAGCCAATTCGCCTGTAAATTAAGATTAGTAGCAAATAAGTATGATGACAGTAGGTCCTAATTCAAGAAGCATTTCATTTAACACAGTGACTCTTGGCAGGCAACTACATTTAGAATAAGCTATAGAGATTGTTCTAATTTATAACTTATTTATTTTTATTTTGTCATGAAATAATAATCACAGGCATAAGAAGTAATTATTTCCAATTCTGCCATTTCCTGTCTTCTTCCTACAATTCAAAACTAAGTGCAAAACTTAACCACAAACTTGTCCTTCAGTTTGGTTTGTCTATTTCATAATTAACTTTATATTCTTGATCATTCTCAGATCTGTCCAAATATTCCAAGTGATTTATAAAGCTTTTGTGATACATAGTGTATATTGTGTGTGTACACACACACACACACACACACACACACACACACACACACAATTTGAAAATGCATTAACTGATAGTGAAAATATAATATTAAGTATATAAACATTGTTTTATTAAATATAATATTTAAGTTATTTTTTCCAAATATACAAGGTTGGTAAAGCAAGAATAATAATAATGTCAGTTTTGTCATATAAGCTTTAATTCTCCAGCTATAAATTGTTTTTCCTATATTAGATCATGCATTTCACATTGTTTTCTTTTATTCATTACAGGAAAATATATTTGCTAGCTTATTTACACTTGATCAACAATTCTTTTTTGTGTGTGTGTTGGAGTCTCACTCTGTCACACAGGCTGGAGTGCAGTGGCCGCTCCCGACCACTGCAGCCTCGCCTGCTGGGCTCCGGCAATCCTTCCGCCTCAGCCTTCCGAGTAGCCGGAATTGCAGGCGTGCGCGACCACGCCCGGCTGATTTTTTGATTTATTGTAGAGATGAGGTCTCGCTGCCCAGGCGGGTCTCGAACCCGCGGGCTCAGGCAATCCACTCACCTCAGCCTCCCAAAGGCGCGGGATTACAGGCTGAGCCACCGAGCCCGGCCGCGCTTGGTGTTTTAAAGCAACAGACATGCACTCTCTCATGGTTCTAGAGCCTTGAAGTCTGGGATGGAGGTGTAGGCAGGGCACTGCTGGGTTTGAAGGTGGCGGGGAGACCCCCTTGCCTCCTCCTGGTGGTCCCAGGAGTTCCTTGGCCTTCCTTGCCTTGTGGTTGCATCACTGTGATCTCTGCCTCTGCCTTCTCATGGCCTCTTCTCTCTGTCTCTCTGTGTCCTCTCTCCTACTTGTAAGGACACAGTCATTGGGTTCAGGGCTCACCCTAACTGCAGTATGACATCATCAGGAGACCTTTAACTAATTATGTCTGTAAAGACCCTACTCCAAATATCATTCTGAGGTTCTGGGTGGACATGACCGACATGAGGGACACTATGCAACCCACCGTAGAAGGTCAAGAAGCGATGGAGCAAGATCTTCCCTTAGAACGAGAGGCAGGAACCCGTCTGGGCAACAAAACAAGACCCGTTTCTATGAAAAAAAGAAATGAAACTGTGATGCCACGTGCCTGCAGTCCTAACTACTTGGGAGGCTGATGAGGGAGGATCTCTTGAGCCCAGGAGTTCGAGGTAGTGGTGGGCCATGATTTGTGCCACTTTGCTTCAGCCTGGGTGACAGAGTGAGACTCTGACTCGTAAAAACAAAACAAAACAACAACAAAAAAACTGGACGTCGTGGCTCAGCCTGTAATCCCAGCCCTTTGGGAGGCTGAGGCGAGAGGATTGCCTGAGCCCACAGGGTCGAGACCAGCCTAGGCAACTTGGTGAGACCTTGTATTTACAATAAATCACAAAAGCTAGCCGGGCATGGTGGCATGTGTCTGTAGTTCCAGCCACTCGGAAGGCTGAGGAGGATCACCTGAGCCCAGCAGGTCGAGGCTGCAGTGGCTGTGAGCATGCCACTGCACTCCAGCCTGGGCAACAAGAGTAAGACTCCAACTCAAAAAAATAAAATAAAATAAAAGATACTAAAAAATGAATAAGAGGTGTGGTAGGAGGAGGGGAAGCTGGTGGCCATGGATAACTCTGAGCTCATGAGATGATGATCCGCCCCAGCCCTCAAGTGAGAGCCACGGTGAGTGCTTTGAGAGACTGTGCTGGGCTTACAGACACTTTCTCCCTCCTTTCTACCCCCTTCCAGAACGCCAACCTGCAGTCAGCCATTGCAGATGCTGAGCAGCGTGGGGGGCTGGCCCTCAAGGATGCCAAGAACAAGCTGGATGAGCTGGAGGCTGCGCTGAGAGCAGCCAAGCAGGACATGGCGCGGCAGCTGCGTGAGTACCAGGAGCTGATGAGCACCAAGCTGTCCTTGGATGTGGAGATCGCCACCTACCGCAGGCTGCTGGAGGTCGAGGAGTGCAGGTGAGTAGGTTGGAGGGACTGGGAGCATGGAGCTGGGATGGAGAGGGGGATGGGATGCCAACACGGTACTCTCCTTGCTGAAGGGGATTCTGAGGGAGCTTCTGACACTGAGTCACTAAGGGCAACCAACTCTGTAGGGAGGGATTTTAAGTTGGAAATGGTGGATTTTAAAAAAATGTCAGAGTCTCACTGTTGCTCAGGCTGGAGTGCAGTGGCACGCTCACAGCCACCACAGCTTCGACATGCTGGGCCCAGGCAATCCTTCCGCCTCAGCCTTCCAAGTGGCTGGAACCACAGGCATGTGCCACCACACCCAGGTGATTTTTTTGATTTATTGTAGAGATAAGGTCTCGCCATGTTGCTTAGGCTTGTCTCGAACTCCTGAGCTCAGGTCACCCTCTCTCCTCTGCCTCCTTAAGTGCTGGGATTGCAGGTGTGAGCCACCACTCCTGGCTGGGACTGTGGATTTTATCTGCTGAGATTTTACCTGACCCGCTCTGACAGGCAGAAAAGCACATGGGGATGCGTTTTTTGCAGCCTCTTTAGCATGCGCTCCTCCTATTCTTTCTCTTCTAGGATGTCTGGGGAGTGCACCAGCCAGGTCACTATCTGTGAGTACCAGGGCCCTTTGGGAGTGGGTTCGCCACGGGATGCCGAGGACCCTGCTGTGACCCTGGTGTGTTTCTCGGCAGCCACGGTAGGAGGCAGCGCTGTCGTGTCTGGAGGAGTTGATGGAGGCTTGGCGGGCACTTGCGGACTCAGAGGCCGGAAAGGCGGCTTTGGGTCCTGCTGCTCCAGCATCGTGACTGGAGGCTCCAATGTCACCCTGGGATCTGGGAAGGGCCCTGAACTGGGTTCCTGCTCTGTGTCTGGCTCTGGCTCTAGCTCCAGCTGCCATACCATCCTGAAGAAGACGGTTGAGTCAAGTCTGAGGACATCTGTCACGTACTGAGTGACCCAGCACCCACCTGCTTCCTGAGCCCTTTCACTGTTCCTCCCCCTCCCAACCTTTCATCATGACCAAACTTGTGTCCGCTGCCCACAGCCCAACCCAGTCCGCAGGGGATTTTGCAAAGTCAATAAAACTCTCCACCTGATGTTCGCCCCGTGTGGCCTTGCTCTGCATACTGGTGGCATCTCATGTGTTTGCTGCCCACCCCAAGCCAAGTTGCATGGCGTCCCATGCTCCAGCCAGCCAACTTCATTTCTGCCTCTCCACAGCCTGCAGGCTGAACTGGAGAAACTCTTGCTTGGACGTGGCAGACTGCACCCCCATTCCAAATATTGCCCTTTAATGGGAGAGGGGAGAGGCCTGGAGCCCACTGACCAGGTCCTGGATGCTGGGGCCAAGAGCTTTGCCCTCTTCCCTCCTCTCCTTGGGACTTTTTTCTCCAGCTGTGCTGTGAAGTGAAGCTGCACCCAGCTGGTACCCTGGGGTGGGTCTTTCTTCATCTCCTTCCTCCTGCCCCTGCTTTCTCCCTTCTGTCACAAATTTTGTTCAGTGCAAGTCATACTTATCATTTCTATTTAACATAGTACTGGAAGTCCCAGTCACAGCAATCAGGCAGGTGAAGGAAATTAGAGGCATCCAAATAGGAAAAGAGCTTCTTCATCACAGATGATATGATTCTATACCTAGAAAATCCTAGAGAGTTTGTCAAAAACCTTCTTGCACTGATAAACGACTTTTGTAAAATCTCACGATACAAAAATGAATGTGCAAAAATCAGCTGCAATTCTATACATGTACAACAAGCAGGCTAAGAACCAAATAAAAAATACAATCCATTTGCAATAGTCACATATACACAAAAAACTTGGTATTCAGCTAACCAAAGAGGTCAAAGATCTTTACAATGAGAACTACAAAATGCTGCTCAAAAAAATCAAAGACAGCACAAACAAATGGAAGAATATCCTATGTTCATGGATTGGAAGAATCGATATCATCAAGATGTCCATTCTACCCCAATCAACAGATTTAATGCAATCCCTCTCAAACTACTAGCAACATTTTTACAGACCTAGAAAAGAATACTTAAATTCATATGGAAGCAAAAAAGAGCCCGAATAGCTAAAGCAATCCTCAGCGAAAAGAACAAAGCTGGTGGCATCACACTCCCAGACTTCAAACTTTACTACAAGGCTACAGTAACCAAAATAACATGGGACTGGTACAAAAATAGAAACATAGACCAATGGAAAGGCGTAGAGAACCCAGAAATAAAACCACAGACCTTTGATCAACTCATCTTTGAAAACACTGACAAAAACTAGCACTGGGAAAAGGAAGGTATATTTAGCAAATGGTGCTGAGAAAACTGGCTAACCACAAACAGAAGAATGAAATTGGAGCCCTACCTATCACCATATACAAAAACGAACTCAAGATGGATCAAGGACTTAAATGTGAAACCTCAAACTATAAGGATCTTAGAAGAAAACCTGGAAACATCCTCCTGAACATCAGTCTCGGCAATGAATTCATGACCAAGACCTCAAAAGCAAATGCAACAAAAACTAAAATGGAAAGGCAGGACCTTAACAAGCTAAAAAGTTTTTGCACAGAAAAGGAAAACACAAGTAAGGAGACAAACCACATAATGGGGAAAAAAATTTGCAAGCTATGCATCTGACAAAGGCCTAACTCCCAGGATCTATAAGGAACTCAAATAAATTGACAAAGAAAAAAATAACCACATTAAAGAATGGGCAAAGGACATGAACAGACACTTCCCAAGGGAAGACATACAAGCAACCAACAAACATATGAAAAAAATGCTCAAGCATTGTTAATAATCAGAGAAATGCAAATCAAAACTATAGTGAAATAGCATTTAACACTGATCTGGATAGCTATCATTAAAAAGTCAAAAAACAACAGGTGTTGGTGAGGCTGTGGAGAAAAGGGAACATGTGTACACTGTTGGTGGGAATGTAAGCCAGTTCAACCTTTGTGAAAAGCAGTTTGGAGATTTCTCAAAGAACTAAAAATAGAGCTACCACTTGATCCAGCAATTCCACTCCGGGAATATACCCAAAGGAATGCACATCACTCTCTCAATGCAATGAACATACATACCTGTGTACATTCACTGCAGCACTATTCACGATAACAAAAACATGGAACCAACCCAGATGCCCACTGAAGGTGGACTGAATAAAGAAAATGTGATACATATACTTTATGGACTACTACGCAGCCATAAAGAAGAACAAAATCATGTCCTTTGCAGCAACATGGATGCAGCTGGAGACCCTCATTCTAAGTGAATTATCACAGAAACGAAAAAACGAAATGCTTCAGATTCTCACTCATAAGTGGCTACTAAACATAGTGCACACAAGCACAAAGGTGGGTACATAGAAGCTGGGCACTGCTAAAGGAGAGAGAGAGGGGGATAAGTGATGCAAAACCATGCACTGGGTACCATGTCCCCTGTTAGGAGGGGAGCAAGCTCATTAGAAGCCCAAACCTTGCCTTCACACAATATACTTATGTAGCAAATTCTCACATGTACACCATGATTCTAAAATAAAACAATCAAAAAATAAACCCATACTTGAGGCACTGTGCTAGGACAGGGGCTACTCTGGCACTCAGTGGATCCAGCGTCTCTCCTATCCTGTCTCCTTCAGGTGTCTCTAGCATAATCCCTCCAACCTATGAGAGCCAAATTTTCCTTCTTGGAGCCTGCAGCCTCCAAGGCCAGAGGCTGGCCTCCTGTGACTAATGCGGATTGTTGGGAAATGGAGATTTGTGGCAAGGCCCCTTTGTGTCCTGTTCCTTTTTCCAGTCCCACTCCAGTGATGACCTGACTCCAGCTCTATCCAGGGATGCAAGCCTTGTTCTTGTTACCTCCCCCTACCTCTGAGCCTTAACCGGCTCCTTGCACTCCTGGGTAGGGGTGCCCTGGCAGGGTAACAATTGAATAGTGATGTGAAGCAGTAGCCTGGAATATGGGTTCAAAGGACATCTAGTAGAGAGGCTGAAGGGCCGGGGTGGAGGTTCCCTGTGGCTGTGTGCAATTTTTCTGCCACTGCTTCCGGCAATTCCACTCTGCCTCTGGGCTTGCACACCTCACCCAGCAAAGCAAAAGCTGTGCATCTCTCCAGACTCCTGTCATCAGAAGGCAATCTATGGAGTATCTATGGTTGTCCAAGCATGTCCTATGGGCATCTCACCCCACATCCCAATTAGCTTATAAGGGATTCCTTTGAGCCCTCCAGTGTGTTCCTTGGGATGCCTTCCATCTCCTACGTCTCCACTGAGGTTTCAGTCACTCTTGTATCTTTTTTCCTCATCAATTGCCTATTATGAGAGGCTCTAGTCCTGCCCTGGGGTGGCTTCCTTCAGCTGTTTCTACTTTCCAACTCTACTTGAATTTTTTTCCTCCTGGAAGCCTTCCCTAATTCTCCATGTCTGAACCTGCTGAACTCTTCTGGTCCCTGGCACCGTCTAGTTGCACCTGTTGCTGTCCCGGGCTCTGTATCTGTCTGGTTCTGACTGACTGGGGACTCAGTTTCTCTATGAGCCTGGGGCCCTGGGCATGTTCTCCTCCTTCCTCTCCTTCCAGAAACTCAGTAGAAAGCCAGGAGTGTGGGAGTTGGGGCTGGGTGCCAGGAGGGGCTGGGAAGAATGCATTTTCCTCCCACCCCAGCAGCCATATGGGCTCCTGTGGTTGCTCCTCCTCTCTCTCCCTTTCCAGACCCGGGTGGGGATCTGGCTCAGCCCCAAACTCCACAGCCTGGGCTGCAGGAGGTTATGCTCTGCCTCTCCGTGCTTCAGGGGAGGGTGGCCCTTTCCTCAGATCCACAGATCTCTCCACCAACATTAGGTAGAAGAAAACTTTTCAGCCTCCAGAGGAGACAAGAGCAGATAGGACATGGTCCCAGAGCCGGAGCTCTTGAATCCCAGCTCTGCCATGGCCTAGCGGTGTGACCTTGACCAAGCAACTTAACCTCTCTGTGCTTCAATTTTTCCATCCATAAAACAGATGAATAACAAAATATACCTGACAGGGCTGTGTGGTGATGGTGGCATGCGGGATTGAAAAGGAAACTAAATCCATGCAAATTCATTTAATTAAATTGACTGTTAAAAGGTATGATTTCCAGGCCAGGGGAGGTGGCACAAGCCTGTAATCCCAGCACTTTGGGAGGCCGAGGCGAGAGGATTGCCTGAGCCTGGGGGTTTGAGATTGGCCCGGGCAACTTGGTGAGACCTCATTTCTACAATTAATCAAAAAATTAGCCAGGTGTGGTTGCGTGCGCCTGTATTTCCGGCTACTTGGAAGGCTGAGGCAGAAGGATCGCCGGAGCCCAGCAGGTCAAGGCTGCAGTGGCTGTGAGCATGCCACTGTACTCCAGCATGGACAACGGACTGAGACTCCAACTAGGAAAAAAAAAGTATGATTTCCATTTTATTTCTTCCCCAGAGGGTAGTATCTCTCCAGTGCTTAAGGATTCGGCTCCTTACGTGGGCTGTGGTAGAGGTCATGGGCAGCACCCTGAGGTCTCACTGGAGTGGAGGTGTTGGGTTCCTGTGGGCTTCCCTCGATGTCCCACATGCCGTGCTGTGGGTGACATACCTTACGCAGTGAAGCAACCTCACTGATAGCTTTTGAGGCACCCAGATGGCCAAGACACTCGCGGTGGAAGAGTCCCTGACATCTGCAGCCTCTGCCACTATGCTTTGGACGATGAGCCTCTTGATGGCCTCATCTTCGGGCATGCGTGGGGAGCGATTTGTGCTGTGAACAGGCTGCACCCCGCAGCCCTTTCTGCACAACTGGTGTTCCTTCCCTTCTGTGTCATCTTGGAAACGAGGACCCGAGGGCGCTAACTTGACTAGTGAGAGGACTGTGTAGGGCTGAGGAGCACAGGATGGAGAGACCAGAGGTGAGCAGTAGTGGTGGGCAGCCATCCCCACCCTTAGGGCCAGCGCGATCAGTCCTACAGGTTTATCCGGCACTGAGGGGATTTTCAGTGCCGGAACTTTCAGTCCTGGGAGAAGCAGATGGGCTGGTCACTTTTCGGAGAGTTGAAGAGCTAGAGAAGAAGTGGAGTGACCTAATGGCAGAGTTGCTCGTGTCGTGGAGGAGGTCTCCCTAGAAGGAAGCTGTAATCATGGGGGACTGCAGCTGTTGACACAGATGGCCGTCTGAAGTGGTCTGGAGCAGGGAAGAAACACCCGCCCTCTCTCCTTCCTCTGATCTCCAGCTGGCATCTCCCTTTGGTCAACCCAGCTGGAAGCAAGAGAGCAAAGTGACAGCCCACGGGGGTCTGAGGGGAGTGGGGAATGAAGTGGGAACAGGTGGGTGGAGCCTCACCAGCATGGAGATTCCACACGCCGTGGCCTAGAAAGTGCCTAGGCCACCGTCAGCCACATAGTACGTGCTCAATGAATGCTGACCAGGAGAATGCTTATTGTCAGCTTAGAAAGCCCTACCCTCTGTGGGGGTCCTTCCCTTTATGTTTCCTGGTGCTTGGCACCCAGCCCAACCCATCTTAGATGCTCAGTTGATACGCTCAACTGTCTCATGCCCCTCCCTCTGCTCCTGTGTCCTGCCAGCAGGGAGGGATGCCGGGCAGGTCACAGTGGCAGGTAGTAGCTCTCCTTCTCCATGGAGGGCAGGAGGGGAGGGAACTGCCCCCCTTTGGGCTGCAGGAGGAAGGTCTGAGCTCGGATGTCCTGTGTGGAAGTGGAATGGAGAATAAGGCCTGGAGGAGGCAACGTGGCCTCCCTTGCCACTGTCTGGGTAGGGGGAGGCTGTCCAAAAGCAGCAGCTGGAACTCCAAGAGAGAGTGGGCCCCGAGCTGCCCGGGCACCATCACCAGTCCTCAGCACCAAGCCTGGGGCAGACGGCGTGCTCGGTACATCTGCGTGAGAGACTGGCACGCACGAGAGAGCGAGTGTCCGTCTCTGGGGTGGGGTGAAATCTGTGTTTACCGACCGACGCCCACTCCCACCGCCCGTGACTCAGAGGGCTGACATCACTCCCTGCCTAGAGGGCCCACAGCCACATCCTGGCGGCCAGGGCCCACTCATGACCGGCTCCCCTCCCACGCGGCCCCGGGAGAGATAAGGGAGGCTGAGAAAGCGATCACAGCCTGGGGAAAGGAGATAAAGGTCAGTGGGAAGCAGTGGCACGCCCAGGGATGCGGGCTGTCACTTTTCCAAGGGACTTCCAACGAGAGTCCTGCTTATAGGCAGAGCACATCAGGCCCAGGGAGGCTGAGAGTGGCCGAAGGACACACAGCTCATGGGGATACGTTGCTCAGCTCAGCTCCCCAAAATGTCCCATATCCTAATTCCAAGCAGAGAGGAAAGTCTCCTCTTGGGCGTTAAGAGACTTGTTCTGTGAGTGCCCTCACCGGCATCTCTTGTGAGAGCCGGGTTCAAATTCTTCAAGCAGCCAGGAGCCACTGGTAGCTTCCCAGTGACCCTCGGAGGTCCCCACAGCCCCCTGTGGTCCCGGAGTGGACTGTATCTCCACCTGCCTTCTGGAGTTGTGGGGATGATGAGAGGGGGGCCAGGCCTCCTCCAGGCCTCCTCCACACCCTCTCTGCTGGGATCCTGGGAACACAAGCTGGCAGAGGGTCTCCAGCCTGGCGGGGTGTGGGGGCACAACTCTTTCCTTGGGCGCTTCTCTGTCCTCTCTGAGGCACTTTCTTGCTGAGAGGTGACAGGGAGAGCAGGTTCAGTCTCTAAAGTCTCTTCCTCATTCACCCCCTCTGCCCTGACTTTTGAGGTCTTGACGTCTTTGCCTGGGGCTGTGTATGGTCCCAGCAGACTGGAAGAGTAGGAATTGGGGGGGCCATGTGAAATGGGCCTTCTGAATCCAACACTGGGCTCCTGGTGGGCAGGGAGACAGGAGTGACGGGTTGTTGCATGGGTCTCTTGGGGTTTACGGTGCGCCTGCATCTTGGGTCTGAGCATCACCAACCAGGCTGGGCTGTGTCCCCCACCCTCCCCAGCTCCCTCCAGAGTGGCTGGGCCCTTCAGGGAAGGCTCTGCCATGGGGCAGGGGATCCGGGTCTCAGGTGGTGGTTGAAGCCTCAACTGAGCCTCTGAAAGAGTGGGCATGCATTGTCCCCAGGTTTCAGGGCCCAGGCCTTCCCTACCTCCTTGTCGAGGGCCCAGGCTCCACGATTGGGCAGGGACCCTCTTTCTGTCCTTGAATCCTCTGGACTCCACCCAGCAGTCTGCCAGCATGCGACAGAGATGCAGACCACCTCCACCCCACCCTGTCGCCTGTGCCCCCCATCCCGGACCCGTGAGGAGCAGTGAGGCCGTGGGCTGGAGGGTGGAACGGGAGCAGGCCTGGGCACTCGCTCGGGCAGCCCATTGCCCAAGCGCCCTCCTTTGCCACCTGCATAGCCCGGGGCCCTGCGGCCTTGGCTTGCGACAGGGACCTGGGACAAACCCCACAGAACAGAGCCCCATTGACGGTGGCCATCAGGGCCGGGTGGGAGGAGACCCAGTCAGCCATGGGGTGGTGGGGGTAGCCGTGGGAGCCCGTGTCATCTCGTGCCAACGAGGAGAGCCCAGGGTGGGTGGGGGGGAGAAGGTGGCATCCCGCCCCAGACAGGCTCGGCTCAGCCCCAGCTCTGGAGCACAGGTGATAACAGCTCCTCCCTCCTGCTGGGGGAGAGAGCACTCCCCTCCCCTCCCGGGACGAGGAGGCAGGAGTGTGTAGGAGCCCAAGAGCCAGCCCAGTCGGGAGAAGATAAAAAGCCCGCGGTGGCTCTGGGGCTCACTGCACTGGGTCCCGGCCCTCTCAGCCTGCTCTCCCGCCCCTCCGGCAGCCATGAGGTCCTCTGTGTCTCGGCGGACATATGCCACCAAAGGGGGCTTCAGCTCCAACTCCGCCAGCGGAGGGGGCGGGTCCCGGACCCACACCAGTTTCAGCTCCGTGGCAGTGTCCAGGAGCAGTGGCAGCAGCGGGGGGACCCGCGGATGTGGGGTCCGTGGCGGCCCCAGCACGTGTGGCTTTGGCAGCCGGAGCCTTTACAACCTAGGGGGCAGCAAGAGCATCTCGGTCAGCATGGCCGGAGGGGCCTCCTCCGGGCGGGCTCTGGGAGGCTTTGGTGGTGGGGCGTTTGCGGGCCTGGGGGCCGGCCGGCAGATGTTCGGGCCTGCCTGTCCTCCCGGCGGGATCCAGGAGGTCACCATCAATCAGAGCCTGCTGACCCCCCTCAACGTGGAGATCGACCCCGAGATCCAGCGTGTACGCACCCAGGAACGAGAGCAGATCAAGACCCTCAACAATAAGTTTGCCTCCTTTATTGACAAGGTGGGCCATGGGGGAAGGAGTCCGAGTCCCTTGGAGCAGAAGTGGGGCCTTTGCTGGGGGGCTGGGGGAGGGGAGAGGGCTGGGCAAGGACTGGACAGGGGCTGTGCTTTCCTGTGTCCACTGGAGTGGGGTAGATGGACTGATACTGGAGCTCTCCTGGCCCGACACGCGGGGCCATGGGGGGCTGGAGACGGCCTGCCGGGTGCTTACTGTGACTGCAAGAGAGTCTTCCAGCCTCCTCGTGAGGCCCGTTGGCCAAGCCCGCCTTGACTGTCGGGGCCTGTCCTGTGGCCCTCGTTGATATGCTCGCACGGCAGCTGTGTCCCACAGTCCAAAATGGCTTGTCCTCTAGAGGGGAGGCCCTTATTGCCCTTTGCCATTTTACAGCCTGGGAAACGATGACTCAGGGGTCAGACACGCCGTCCAAGGCTGCGGCACGGAGCCCTGTCCGTCCCCTTCTTTCAGGCTTGAAGAAGGCCTAAGTGCAAGATGTGACCAGAACACAGATGGGGGGCGGGGGTGGTGGTCCTAGGGGAAGTCCTGCTTTGGCGTCTCCTTTTCCTCCTTTCTGTCTGAGCCAAGAAGCTCAGTTTGGGGTAGACAAGGAGGAGGGGGGTCACCAGGTCGCCAGGAGATTGACCTGTTGCAGATCAGAGTGTCCTGAATCTTTCTCTTGCCTCCAGGTGGGCTGGGGCAGCTCTCATGCTGTCATTTTCTGGTGTCTTTTGCTGGCCTTGTCCAACTTGGCCCTGAGCCGAGGTCATGATGGCAGACGTGATGGTGGACAAGTGTACCTTCGATCAGCGATCTGTGTTTTTCCACAGAACATTCACATCCCTTTTCTCATGCGATGCCCACAGTGGTTCCATGAGGAGTCAGAGTAGTTGACAGTAGGCCCATTTTTTAGATGAGAAAACCGAGGCTAGAGAGGTCAAGTGATTTGTCAAGGATCATGCAGGTAGCTGGAGGCAGAGGTGGAACTGGGACCAAGGTTCCTGAGCTCTACGTTCCTTGGCACCCAGAAGCATCGTGACTGCTCAGGGGAGGTGCACGGGTTGTGTGGTGCTTCCGGGCCATGTGGGCCCCTGGTGCTGTGGAGGTGGGACCTGGAGACACTGGATGGCGGAGGGTGAAGCAAGCTATCCCGCCCACCTCCTTGTCCTCTCCCCTAGTGACTCCTGCTTTTCTGTGGGACGGTCCCAGGGGTCAAGCAGGCCAAGACTTCTCTCAGGTTCTCAGAAGCACAGCTTGAGGGCTGGGGGTGTCAGGGATTGTTTTGGGACCCTGGCTGCGCACAGAACCCCTGGAGGCCTGTCAGATCTATGCTATGAGCCCTTTTTTTTTTGTCTATAGAGTAGGGCCCGGGCATTGGTATTTAAACAAAAAAAGTTTTTTGGATGAAATGTTGATTTCACAGAAAACTTGCATGAATGATACAACATACTCCTTGTACACGCTTGCACTCAATTCGCCAGTTTTTAACATTCTACCACATTTGCACTTTTCTTCTCTCTTTCTGAGTATGTGTATGTGTATGAATCTGCATTTTATTCACTTATTTATTTTTAGAGACAAGGTCTTGCTCTGTTGTCCAGACTGGAGTGCAGTGGCAGGATCATAGCTCACTGTAGCCTGGAACTCCTGGGGCTCAAGTAACCCTCCCACCTCAGCCTCCTGAGTAGCTGGGAATACAGATGTGTGCCATCACATTTGGCTAATTACTTTTGTAGAGACAGGGTCTTGCTCTGTTGCCCAGGCTAGTCTTGAACTCCTGGTCTCAAGTGATTCCTCCCGCCTCAGACTACCCATAGTGCCAGGATTACAAGTGAGAACCATAACACCTGACCTGAATCCGCATTTTACTTTATTTATTTATTTTTTGAGTTGGGGTCACACTCTGTCACCCAGGCTGGAGTGCAGCAGTGGTGCAATCATGGCTCTCTGTGGCCTCGACCTTCTGGGCTCTGGGGGTCCTCCCACCTCAGCCTCCTGAATAGCTGAGGCAACAGGTGTACGTCACCATGTCTGGTTTATTTTTAAAATTTTTTTTAGAGACAAGGTCTCGCTATGTTGCCCAGGTTGGTCTCAAACTCCTAGGCTCAAGCGATCCTCTTACCTCGGCCTCCCAGAGTGCTGGGATTATAGGCATGAGCCACTGCGCCCTGCCTGTGCATTTTAAACAGTTGATTTTGATGCAGAATTAGGGTTCAGAGACACTGACCGAGTCCAGCCTACCCAGGACAATTGAGAAAGGAAGACTCAGAGAGAAGTGATTCTACCAAGGTCACCAGCTAGTAAATGGTAGACCTGGGGCTTTTGCGTTGGTCACTCTTTGGAGTCCTTTCCATCAGATGGCACTGTCATTCCCAGCAGACTGTTCCCCTCAGGAATGCCTCTCCTCTGTTAGGGAAGTCACCTGGATGGGCAGTGGCCACTGGCCCCATCCTCTGGCCCTCCCATGGCCGGGAGCTGACACCAGCCCGCCTTTCTCACTCTGGTGCAGGTGCGGTTTCTGGAGCAGCAGAACAAGGTGCTGGAGACCAAGTGGGCGCTGTTGCAGGAGCAGGGCCAGAACTCGGGTGTCACCAGGAACAACCTGGAGCCTCTCTTTGAGACCTATCTGAGCAACCTGCGGAGGCAGTTGGATGGCTTCCAGAGTGAGCGGGGGAGGCTGGACTCAGAGTTGAGGAGCGTGCAGGATCTCGTCGAGGACTTCAAGAGCAAGTGAGAGAGCTGGACAGGCTGGGGCCGTGGGGGCCGGGGTGGGGCAGCGTGGACCTGGACCCACCCAGGAGATGTGCATATAGAGCTGATTTCCTCGAGGGCTCAGGTCCATGACCTGCTACTGGCCAGAAAATGGGCAGGTTTCTTTGTGTATTCTTTGTAATTCTAAAAAAGTCTTTTTTTTTTTCTGAGTTAGGGTCTTACTTTTTTGCCCAGGCTGGAGTGCAGTGGCAAAATCACAGCTCATCCAGCCTTGACTTCCTGGACTCAGGCGATCCTTCCACCTCAGCATCCTGAGTAGCTGGGACTACAGGCACACGCCACCATTCCTAGTTAATTTACTTTTATTTTTTGTAGAGGTGAGGTCTCGCTATGTTGCCCAGGCTGGTCTTGAACTCCTGGGCTTAAGTGTTCCTCCTGCCTCGGCCTTCCAAAATGCCGGGAATACAGGTGTGTGCCATCATGCCCGGACTTACAAAAGACTTTATTAGGAAGAGGGAGAATCGTTTGATGAGCCCCCATGCTCCCATCACCAGCTCATGGCCAATCTGGTTTCATCTCTCCTCCGCCCCACTTCCCTTCCTCTCTGTTGTCTTGAAGCAAATCCCAATCACCCTGTCATTTCACGCACAAATATTTTACTAGATATGTTCGTATGGTTCATCTGCATTACCTGACCTAATAAAACATAAACACGATGCCATAGTCACACCTACAATTTTTAAAACAGTAGTTTCTAATATCATCAAATATCTGGCCGGTTTTGAATTTCCAGTTGTCCCGTAAATGTCACAAATTTTAAAAATACAACTTGTTCGATCCAAGCTCCAAATAAGGTTCCTATGCTATGATTGGTTGATACATATATTTATAACTTTAAGGCACCATTTTTTATAACTTCTCCCATAAATGACTCAGGCAATTGCTAAACCTTCAGGTCTCAGCAAAAGTGGGTGGGGAAGAGTTAGTTGTTCTAAGGTACATCTAGTTGTTGAAAGTGAACACAAAGGTTGACCACTGTTGACACAGCTTCACTCTTCCCTGTCAAACTTTCTCAGGGCTTGGATCCAAAGACACAGCTGCTCTCGATTGCCATCTTATTGCACAAATTCTGGGCCTCTTTCCCCAAGAGAGGGTGGGGAGAGAGAATGCTTAAATAAAGGCAGTACCTCACATTTCTTCCCTGGTCATCTGCTTTAAAGAACTGCTTCCCAAAGGTGTTCTTGACCAACGGGGGGGTCTTAGAGCTGAGAGATGGGTCTAAAGCTTGAAAGACGTAGCTGGGCCTGCTTGTGTCTCCCATGTGTAACAGGTACGAGGATGAAATCAACAAGCGTACCGCCGCGGAGAATGAGTTTGTGGTGCTCAAGAAGGTGAGCAGGGGTCAGGGAGTAGGGGGAGGCGGTCCTTCGGCTGAAGGGTGCTGGGCTGACGCAGAGAGAGTGAGATCCCGGGGCTGAGCATCTGCCTTGCTCTCTCCCTCGCCCTCAGGATGTGGACGCCGCGTACATGGGCAGAATGGACCTGCATGGCAGAGTGGACAACTTGACCCAGGAGATTGGCTTCCTGCAGCAACTCTACGAAATGGTGAGGTGACCAAGGGGAGGAATAATTTGCATATATTCACATACGTAAATATTCCATGGAGGTCTGATCTGAATGCACCAGGGCAACCCGGTTGGCAGAAGATGGAAACTTCCATGTAGTAAGGGCTTTTGATGGACCATACTCAGCCCAAGCTTTTTACATAATCTTCTCAACAATCCCACTGTGTAGGTACTATTACTGTCTCCATTTTATAGTCAAGGTTACTGGGGCTCAGAGGACTTGCCCATGGGCACATAGCTAGTAAGAGGCAGTGCCAGAATTCAAACTCGGTGCTTGAACTCCAAAGTCTGACTGTCACCACTATCATGTGGCCATCTTTCAGTTCAGTATATAGTGACACAAGGGATGGGGGAGCAGGGCTGGGCAGAGTAGGGACTGGGATTCCAGGTTGGGGCAAGAGGGAGATGTGGGTACTGGGGAGATCACAGATGCTGGGGCGGGGGGTGGCGGGTCCCAGGAGGCAAAGGGGCTCTGGAGACTTGGGTGAGAGGGTTGCACTTAACAAGAATTGACCACAGAATCAAAGACTCTTAGGATCAGCAGGAACCTCAACGCCAACCTTTCATTCCAATGCCAGAATCCTTTCTATGATACCCTGACAGGGCCATGTGGCTTCTACTTGAATACTTCTAGAAGCAGAGAGCTTACTATGTGGGCACTGGGGGACTTGGTTCTCCTCTCCAGTGTGTTAGTGATGCTCAGCTCTGAGTTACCTGCAGTCCTGACACACTTTCAGTTCTGGTGTTTGATAGCGTTTCAGTGTAAATAATTGACAAACATGTTAAGGCAGTCAGTGCCCGACATAGAGTTCTGTGGGTCTTCAGTGGTGACTTTCCACCATGTGATCACTCCTTTAATCAACAATTTGTAGCTAAAGTGCCTCACCTCCTTTTTTTTTTTTTGAGTTGAGGTCTCACTCCGTGACCCAGACTAGAGAGTGATGACACAATCATGAGTCACAGCAGCCTTCACCCCCTGGGCTCAGGTGACTCTTCCACCTCAACCTCTTGAGTAGCTGGGACTATAGCCACATACTACCATGCTGGGCTAACTACTTTCTTCTTTTTCTTTGTGGAGACAAGTGTCTGGCTATGTTGCCCAGGCCATTCTCGAACTCCTGGGCTCAAGTAGTTCTCCCGCCTTAGCTTCCCAAAGTGCTGGGATTTCAGGCATGAGTCACTGTGCCCAGCTGGCAGCCACTTTAAAATCCACGTAACCATACCATCATGTGGACCACATTTTTCTGCCTTATTTTCAAGAATGCCGTGAAAGACTTGGCCAAGCAGTGTAATCATGAAAGAAAATGAAGTTCACTTGGCTTCACTTTTCCTTGGGGACTCCTGATGGCTGTATGCCTCTCACACACCTTCTAATTCATTCTGTAGCTTTGTAGGTGGTTGACACTGGTTAAGCTTGGGGAATTCCAAGTCTCTCCCTTGGAAGATGAAGCGTTGTTGTGTCTGGAGCTCTGGAACCTTCATATTTCTCAAGGATCACCAGGGTGTTCCTCTCCTCAGCAGTCCCCAGGACCTCTGAGGAAGTGCTCCTGTGGCCTCTACCCTGGGATCTCCAGCAGGGCCAAGGCCCCTCCTATCTTGGGCTCCCACTTCCTCTCGAGTATTTTTCCTACGCTTTTCAGTTTGGTGACTATTCTCCTTGATGACAAAGCCATCGTGCGCTCGACTTTTCCTGGGTCTTCTGCAGGGGTGAGGCTGAGGGGACCTCCCTTTTCTTCTTCCCTGGAGTTTATCTGGCAGCCTCTGGTCCCTGGTCTTGGTATGTCCCCACCTCATCCTTGTCTGCCATGCTCTCCTTCTAGCATCTGGGAGGTATTCTGGGCCACCATGCTGGGTTTTGAGATGCTTCCCCAGTTTCATGTTTACTGGGATCCCTGATGGCCATGCATGGTTTAGGGCTTCCTTGTCCTTTTTAAGGAATGTTTAGCAATTGGCTTTCCTCTCGTCTGAGGCACATGGCTGGCGTATCCAGTTTTCCTTTCCTTTGTGACACTTGTTCATTTAACAGATATTTCCTGAGTACCTTCCATGTAATAATAAAAATGAAGTCCCTGCTCTTGTGGGATCAGGTCATCAGGTGATGAGAGCTGTGCTGGGATCAGGTACATGGGGAGGCTGTGGCAGACCTTTCCAGGCAGGGCTGGGGAGCCTTCGGAGGAGATGATATCTGAGTTGGATCTTTTTTTTTAGTCAGAGCCTCACTCTGTCACTCAGGCTGGAGTGCAGTGGCTCACTCACGGCCACCCCAGTGTCAACCTGCTGGGCTCAGGTGATCCTTCCACCTCAGCCTTCCAAGTAGCCAGAACTATAGGCACATGCTACCATGCTTGGCTAATTTTTTTGATACATTATAGAGATGAGGTCTCACCAAGTTGCCCAGGCTGGTCTTGAACCCCTGGGCTCAGGCAATCCTCTTGCCTCGGACTCCCAAAGTGCTGGGATTACAGGCTTGAGCCACCGCGCTGGCCAGAGTTGGATTTTGAAGGAAGGGTTGGGCTTCTGAAGGAGCAGTGGGAGAGGCCTGCCAGCCTGGGGTCCAGCCTGTGCAGTGCCATGAAGGAGAGCGGTGTGTTTGGGGACCAACAAAGGGCTGGTGGGCTGGGCATCGGGTGTGTGGACAGATTTCCATGAAGAGGTTTGGGGACCGAGCTAGGACCACTTCCTGTCACAGCGCCTCATGGCCCAGCGGTGCCTCCTGGGGTGAGAAGGAAGGCCAGAACAGCTGTTCCCTTGCTGCCTCTTGGTCTGCACCAGTTGTGAGTGCCAATATGGTGCCCAGCAATCCACTCATGGTTTGGATTTGGCCAACCCAGATCGCAGGGCAATCTAGAGGGTGAATCACCCATCACTGGGTGTCTCGGGAAAGGCAGCCTCCGTGACCTCCCTCTGGCTGGACTCCTCCAGCAATACCACTTCTGCCGCTCTGGTCCTCTTCCCCTTGCCTGGACCAGTCCATTGCCTGTCCCCCCTCAGGGTCCCAGGTGTCTAAGGAGACACACGCCTTGGGGATTCTCAGAACTCTTCTCACTCCACTTTCATGGGCTCCGTTTCATGGGGAAGCCTGGGCTTTCTGTCCCTAGCAAGACCACCACCTCACCCACCCCCCTTGTCTTAGGAATTCTGGGTTGATTTTCTTTTCCTTTTTCTTTTTTTTGAGTTGGAGTCTCACTCCGTTGCCCAGGCTGGAACGCAGTGGTACACTCACAGCCACCCCAGTGTTGACCTGCTGGGCTTTGGTGATCCTTCTGCCTCAGCCTTCCAAGTAGCTGGAACTATAAGCATGTGCTACCACGCCCAGCTAATTTTTTACTTTATTGTAGAGACGAGGTCTTGCCAAGTAGCCAGAGCTGGTCTCGAACCTGCGGGCTCAGACAATCCACTCGCCTCGGCCTCCCAAAGTGCTGGGATTATAGGCTGAGCCACTGAACCCAGCTCTGGGTTGACATTTCCCAGGCCCATGCTCCAGCATGGGACTGAAGAGGGACCTTGAGCTGGGGCGGTGGGATGATGCTTCCAGACAATACTGGCAGTTGGTCATGTTGGGGAAGGGGACCGTGCGGTTGTGACAACGTGAGGCCTGCCTCTGGGTGTCCTCAAGATGAGAAGGGCTGGTGTGTGTGTTCACACGGTGCCAGACAAATCCACAAAAGTAAAGGAAGTCCCATTTCACAGCTGGGGAGACTGAGGCCTTTCCTGGCAGTAGGAACTTGGCTTTAGGATGGAGCCTGGGCAAGAGCCCAGGCCTCCTGATCCTCCTAGGGGCCCTGTCCTCTGTCCCCTGCTGCCTCCTGGGACCTGGGGCTGGGGCGCTGGTGGCAGCTGTCTCTGTGTCCTTAGGAGCTGGGCCAAGTGCAGACACATGTGTCTGACACCAATGTCGTCCTGTCCATGGACAACAACCGCAGCCTTGACCTGGACAGCATCATTGCCGAGGTCAAGGCCCAGTATGAGCTGATTGCCCAGAAGAGCCGGGCTGAGGCCGAGACCTGGTACCAGACCAAGGTGAGGAGGACCCTGGCCTGGTATGTGGCTGGGGTGAGATCGACCTTCCCTCATTGTGAGAGGCCCAGGTCCTGGGGATCCTGGAGTCCTGGGAACCAGGCACACTCAGCCTGCCCAGGGGCCTCCAGCGGAGAGGGGGCTCTGGGGCCGAGGGTGACCCTATGGGCGGGGATGTCTGCGAGCACTGCCCCTTCCTTGGCCTGCAGTACGAGGAGCTGCAGGTGACGGCTGGGAAGCATGGGGACAACCTGCGGGACACCAAGAACGAGATCGCCGAGCTCACCCGCACTGTCCAGAGGCTGCAGGGGGAGGTGGATGCAGCCAGGAAGCAGGTGCACCTCTGCCGGGGATTGGGGGTTGGGCCGGGGGATTGGCAGGGCCGGGGTCCCTTTGCGTGTCATCTTGCTCTCCTGCTGATGGGTGGGACACACTCGAATGCCAGGCCATCAGGACCATCAAGTCCTGTTACAGGGGAGGAAACTGAGGCCCAGAGGGGGGATGGGACTTGCCTAAGGTCACACAGCAGATAAGTGATAGAGCAGGTGGGATGGCCTTCTCTCAAGGAAGCTCATCCAGCCTATCTCCTGGAGGTCAGAACAGGAGGCTGAGGGTTCAGGAGTTGGGGTCACTGATGCTAACTCCATCTAGGAATGGCTAGAAAGTGTGGATTCTTCCCCAAGAATGGGGCAGTGGCTTCGTAGTAGGGTTGTATTATTTATTTTATCTCTTCTGAGGCACTGGGTCGAGCTGCAGCAGGAGGGACTCGACTAGCAGGGTTTCAGTAAGGACTTTCCCCGTGGTGATACATGATCCTGCTTATGTAATAGCATCTCTTCTCTCGCAGATTTCCTCTTTCCTTCTTCTTTTTTCTTTGCTTTTATTTTTTGAGTCAAAGCCTCACTCTGTCGCCCAGGCTGGAGTGCAGTGGCACACTCACGGCCCCCGCAGCCTCAACCTGCTGGGCTCAGGCGATCCTTCCGCCTCAGCCTTCCAAGTAGCTGGAACCACAGGCGCATGTCATGACACCTAGCTATTTTTAATTTAATTTAATTTAATCTATTGTAGAGACGAGGTCCTGCCAAGTTGCCCAGGCTGGTCTCAAACCCCTGGGCTCAGGCAGTCCTCTCGCCTCTGCCTCCCAAAGTGCTAGGATTACAGGCTTGAGCCATCGCGCACGGCCTCCCCTTTCTTTCTTTCCTGGTCAGTGGGGGGCGGGGGCGTGGGGATGGCGATGCCTGGCTTGAGGCAGAGAGATGGATGGGGTGACCCCGGAGGGTGTTCCCAACCCCTCGTTCCCTCTGGGCAGTGTCAGCAGCTGCAGACAGGCATCGCGGAAGCAGAGCAGCGTGGGGACCTGGCGCTCAAGGATGCGCAGAAGAAGCTTGGGGATCTGGACGTGGCCCTGCACCAGGCCAAGGAGGACCTGGCCCGGCTGCTGCGCGACTACCAGGCGCTGATGAACGTGAAGCTGGCCCTGGACGTGGAGATCGCCACCTACCGGACCCTCCTGGAGGGCGAGGAGAGCAGGTGGGGTGACCGACTGCCCTAGGGAGAGGCCGAGCTCCAGCCAGCCGGGGCGGGGGATGGACGGGGCTGGGGACCCGGCTTCTAGTCAGCCCCAGAGCTGCGCCCACTGCTCGGCTGCTGCTCTCCTTGCTGGGCACAGCCCTCGAGTAGTCCTCATACTGGCGGGCAGCACAGTAGGGACGAAGCTTCCTCTTCCACCCCCATTTGGGAAAATAATCCCTTGTCTCTGTCCTTGGGGAAGGCAGGAGACAGAGTGGGCAGAAACCGGGCAACTCTGTCTGCTCTTGGGCTTGTCTCCACTGGGGCGGGATGCTGTCCACGGGCCGTACGGGGATGGGGAAAGGAGAGGTTGCGGGACTGGCGGGACTGGCTGGCGCCTCTGTCCCTCTCAGCGCCGGCTTTAGGATCCAGGTGCTGGCACTGGGATTCGCACACTGGCACTGGGACCCAGGCCTTGACTTTGAGACTTGGGCACTGGCACCAGGACCTGGGCACTGGCTGTGGGACCTGGGCACTGGCATTTGGACACGGGCACTGGTTCTGAGATCTGGGCTCTGGCAATAGGACCTGGGTGCTGGCACTCAGACACGGGCACTGGCTCTGAGACCTGGGCGCTGGCACTAGGACCTGGGCGCTAGCACTGAGACCCAGGTGCTGGCTCTCGGACTCAGGGGCTGGCTCTGGGACCCGGGCACTGACTCTGGGACCTGCAACACTCAACTCTATGAGGCAGGCAGCCCGATCTGTTCAGTGGAGAGATCTCAGTTTCAGAAGACTTGGGTTCAAATCCCAGGTCTGCCCACACTTCTCGTGCCTCCAGACCCACCGAGTTAGCCCAGTGTAGAGGCAGAGGGAAGGAGAGGGTCTTCCCTTGGGCCCCTGGAACCAATGATCCTCTCCTGGCCTTTCTGTTTCCCAGGATGTCTGGAGAACATCCCAGCGCAGTCAGCATCTGTGAGTATTTGCCGCCTGGTTCCTGTCCCGCCCCTGGCCTGGCCCCAGTCCCCTGCTCAGTGCCTGTCATGTCCTGGTCCTAAAACACGCTCCCCTCCATCCACGCCCCTGAGACAAGTTCAGAGGGTCCCGGGGGCTCCCTGCACTGGGGTTCTCTGCCCATTTCCTGGGGTCTGCCTTGGCTTTGTCCCAATCCCTCACTGAGTTCTGGGTGCCCCTTGCCCTCCCTGGCCCGGCCACCCTGACTCATCCCAACCTTTTGCCTTGCAGCGGTGACTGGCAATTCCACCACTGTGTGCGGAGGCGGCGTGGCTGGCTTTGGGGGTGGCATCTCCCTGGGCGGGAGTCGGGGGACCGGCAAGAGTGGATCCAGCACGAATGTGGGCTACAGCTCTGTCAAGGGCGGCTCTGGGGGCACCTCCATCCTGAGGAAGACCACCACGGTCAAGACGTCCAGCCGGAGATACTAGCCGCTGAGCCTTGCAAGCTGGGGGCTCTGCAGCCCTCTCCTTCCGACCTCTGCTGCCCCCAGCCCTCTCCTCCGCCCCTCCCCCAGCCTTTTCAGGAGCAGGAACAGCTCAGGGGACCAGGAACACCACAGGGGTATCTTCGTATTGCACTATTTGCAGATGATTTGTGTTCTGGGAAGGGCTCCGACCTACCCAGGTTTTCTCCTTGGTTCTGTGATGGGAGGGGAGGGGAAGGGGGCTTCAGCCACCAGCCCGAGTGATGTGCTGAGTGGTGCAGGGTGAGCTTTTGACCATTGAGAGGAGACTGGGTGTCCCAGGCCATTGGGAGAGAGGGAAGTCTGCAGTGGTCCCCAAAGACCCTCAGATCTCCCCCGTCTCCCAGCAGACCCACCTGCTCCCAGAATCTCCCCACGTTTCCCTTCCCTGTCTGAGTCTCAATAAATGGCGACCACCGCTTGCTGTATGTGGCTGCAGTCTGTCTCCTCCCATGAGCTGGAATTGTCAGTGGATGAGTGCCCTGCTGGTTAAGGTCACAGTAAGCATGCTGTGTCCCAGTCATGTCACCAAGAGCGTATCAGCTCCCTACTGCCACCACCCTGGGGCTCGTGTATATTCACAGGGTGAGACCCAGGCTCAGAGGGGATATGTGCGTGGGACCACTTCCTGAGTGGCTGCTGATTCTCCCTTGTGCCTATTCAGCCTCCCACTGACCCTGTGGGGCAGGCTGCACGGTTTCTTCAGCGGAGAGATTTCAGGCTTCAGAAGCCTTGGGTTCAAATCCCAGTCCTGTCACTTCCTAGCTGTATGACCTTGGGCAAGTGACCTAACCTTTCTGAGCCTCAGTTTCCCCCTTCGTCAAAGCAGGGGTGTCTCACGATAATTGGGTCCCTTGGCCTCCTTGTCCCCTGACTTCTGGCTTCCCAGATCATCCTTTGAGAGTGGGGCAGTTCCCCCTTAGCCGCCCACAGTCAGCCATCAATCAAAGTCTACATTTACCTAGATTTTGTGGTTTGCAAATACAGGAGAGAGGGAAGTCAGGAGCGTCCCCAAAGACCCTCAAACCTCCCCTGTCTCCCAGCAGACCCTCCCGCTCCCTGAATCTACCCACGTTCCCCTTCCCTGTCTGTGTCTCAAACAGCAACCACCTCTTGGTGTGTGTGGCTGTGCACAACAGCCCCAGAGCCAGCAGCAGACACGTGGCACTCCGGTTGACAGGGGAGGCAATTCAGGCTCACAGAAGTGGCCCCTCACACCCCGGCTGTCCAGCAGGCTGGTGGCGGGTCAGGAGTGCCCAGGGCTGTGGCGTCAAGCCCTCTGTGCTGTTCCCACAGAAGCCACCTCCACCCTGCCCCCCGCTTCTGCCTCTCACCACGTCTCATGACTCTTCCCTTCATGGGTCTCTCAGAATCACCTTGTTTCCTCGTCACCTCCATGGCTCTCTACCCCGAGCCAGGACCCCTTCCCACGACTCCCCACCGGCTGACCTCTTGGTCCTGAGCCTCCCAGACCCTCTAAAACCCTGAACCCCGCTACTGAGCCAGTCTGCCGGGTCTGAGGATGTCAGTACACCGCCCCCTCCCTCCTGCCTGCGGGGATCCTGGCTGCTGCTGGACTGAGCCCTGCATTCTTCCAGTCTGGGTCCCCGTGACCTGGGAGCCCACCAGGGCCCCAGGGGATTTTGGGCCAAACCCTAGCCCACAACTGAGAAACACGAGGGCCTAGCAGTGAGAATCAGCTCCACTCACCCACCTGGGCAGTGTCTTATTCTCAGGGGAGGCAGCTAGCCCACCTGACGCATGACCCTCCTAGACCCCCTAGGATTAATGGTGAATGTCCTCTGAGTGCCTGCGGTGTACCAACATGGCCATCAAGCCTTTAACTGAGTCAATCTTCACAACAGCCTGTGATGTAAGTACTGTGATCATCCTCATTCTGCCCATGAGGAAAACAAGGCACAGAATGGTTAAGTAAGTTGTCTAAGGTCACACAGCTACTAAGCAGCAGAACTGGGTATGAAATCCAGGCAACCTGATTCTAAGCTCTTAGCCACTGGGTTATACTACTTATTCAGAAAAGGAATAGAGAGGTGGGGAACACTGGGGCTTGAAGGGGTGTTGGGCACGGGTTAGTCCACACTTTTCATCTTAGAGATAGGAAAAAGTTTTTCCCCTTTTGGAGAATTGTCCAAAAGCCACAATAAACTAATGGCAGATGTGGAAAAAACAAGTTTTATCGAAATTCTATTTAGAGCTTAAAAACTGAATAATAGAGACAGTTTTCATTGTTCTGGAAGACAATTCAAAATTATGTCACGGCTGGGAGGACCCACTAACAATATTGTGTTGATGGATGGGAGTAGTTTCTACACGGAGTTCCCAGAGCCCGAGGATCCCGAGGTCTGCTCCCAGGCGCCAGAGGGGAGGCCAGGAGGTGGGGAGGCTCACAGTTCCCTCCGCTTCTCCAGTGGGAGGGTCTCTCGTCTGTTCCACACTTGGGGTTGTGCGTGTGGCTTTACTGGCAAGGATGGCTTTGTCACCAGAACACGCTGGGAAGCCCCTTTTGCACACGCACAGGTTGGGAGACCAGGAGGGCCTGCTCTGGGGCCCTGGGGGAGCGGAGCCCACCCTGGGGCACCGGCCCCCACGCCTACTTCTGGGGGGGCCCCTTCCTCTTCCTGCCCTCCTTGGTCTCTTCCAGCAGTGCTCACGGCCCCTTTCTGCAGAATCTCTGCAGTCCACTTTGGCCTTGGCTCCCCAAAAGTGATTCAGGCTGGTGGTCCTGTGACCCAGCGGGGGCGAGAGCACCCACCTGGCGGGGGAGGGCTGGAGTACTTTCCCACACCATGAGGCAGGCTTGGGGCTGAGAGTGACAGAAGCCCTCGGGATCCCTTAATCCCAGGGCTGAATGCAAGGGCTTGCCTCCCCCACCCAGAAAGCCCCGAGCAAACACACCCTCCTGCCCGGGCCTCACCCCTGTCAGCGGCTCATCCCTCTGTGACAAGAGAGGGAACGGCTGCCAACCCAGGAAGGGTCACAGAAGGCAAGGGCAAAAACTGTGTGTGGGGTGGGGTAGGAGCCAGCTGTGAACCGTGCTGCTTGCTGGAGGCACTTTGTTCCATCGCTGGACTCTGGCGCGGGTAGAAAGGAGACATCTCACCCCTTTCCAGGGAAAGAAACTCCTCTGGCTGCGCCTCTCACTCTAGGGTGTAAAAGTGCTCTTGTCTAAGAAAGTCCTTCCTCATGTCTGCCTTTGGATGTTCATGCTACACTCTGAGGATTTTGTGAGCTTCTGGCAATTTTGATTTAATAATAAGGATACTGGTTAGGGACCTGGACTAGACCGTGCTTCCTGTTTGGCTTGGGTTTACCACAGGATTTGCAATTAAATTAAATGGGACTTAGTTAATGGGAGGACACAGAACTGGCCCCTCAGGACAGTGTCATAGCTTATTGGGTACTTGTAAGGACAGGGCCACATAAACCAAGCAACCCATCACGTGACAAGAGTAAGGACAGAAGGGAGCTGAGCCGTGTCTATAGAACACGCAGCACGTTGGTCAAGGACCCATTGCTGTTCTGGTGGGCTGTATAAGTTGCTGTGTATTTTTTTTCCCCTGCAGATTCTGTGGGCAGTCACCCATATAAAACATCATCCTGCAGAGGTTAAGGTCAGGGACCGGCTTCCCACCTGCACCATATTCTAGCTGTGTGATCTCAGGCGAGTTACTTAACCTTTCTGAGCCTCAGTGTTTGCAGCTCCAAACCGTGCCTAGCAACAGTTCTTTGGTGGGGCTTTTGTGAGAAACAGAATTGTGATAAGAAAAGCACCCAGTATTCAGCACATTATGGTAGTGCTAAGCGAGTGTCCCGTCTACCTGACAGGCACTGCAGCATGTCCTCTGCGTGACATTTTGTCACAGGGACAGCATAGGGTTCAAGTCTCCAACATGCAAAGTGCCTGACCATGGCGCCATGGCTTGGGTGCCCAAAGGCACCAAATCAAATGGACTTCATATGACGTATCATTTCCCTGGAAACCTCCTCCACCTGGGCTTTTAGACGCTGGACACGCTTCTAGGAACAATGTGCCACGTCCTTTTCTCCTGGTGTTGGAGCATTACCGCCACAGAATAAAAGACTCAGAGGACACATTATGAGCCATCGTGGGCTTCACTTCCGCTGAGGCAAACTCTCTGCCCTGGATCCAACCTTCAGGGGCACCCAGAGATGGGAGTGGTGAGTGGGAGGTGCAGAAATGGAGGTGAGGTCCCTGGAGGAACTGAGCTCCAAGTCCCACTCTGGGGGGGGACCCTGATGACTCCGCCACCTCCTCTCAGAGGTGCTAAGGTCAACCCCCCCCAGAGGGGCAGCTCACAGGTCTCCTCTGCTCCCCCAACTGCAACCCCCAAGAATGGCAGTAATTCCCACCTACCTCCCAGTCACGTCCACTCTTAGGGGCCAGCATGGAAATTGATGGACCCTGGGATGCCAGGCCCCTGGGGTCCCTTTGACCTGAACAGTGACCGATTCTGGATTGTCTGTGACACGAATTAGACAGGTTGACTCCACATCAGGCAGAGCGGTGCAGGTGGGAGGGTAGGGAGTGTAGAGCCTTTGGGAGCAGACTGGCATGGGGTTAGGTCCTGGCTCCACCATGCCCTGCTGTGTGACCCAGGGAGTGACTGTACCTCCCTGAGCTTCCAAGCTGTCATCTATAAGTGGGACTAAAGATGCTGACGGCATAGAGCCTTCAGGAAGATTTGTTGATCGAGTGTTTGTAACGTCCAGCACCAGGCCTGGCACAGAGTCGGCGCCCTGTGAATTCGGGTTGAAGAACGCGTAGAGTCCAGCCCCGTCCCTTCCAAGGGATGGTCCTGACTCCAGAATGCTCACCGACTACGGGCGGACTGATTATCACTCCGGCATCCTCCCGTGGACATTGAATGGGGCCTGGGGCCCTTGTCCTCTCAGGGACCCCACAGCCCTCCCCCACTCCACCTACTTAGTGGCCACCTGGGCAGAGACAGATTACAGGTAGGGGACAGTGGTGGTGGGGGAAAGGTGATGGCCTTCCCTGTGGCCCTGTCCTTAGGCCCGGGTCTGCTGCCCACTGTCTCCTCCCCACACGGGCCTCTTCCTCTCTCTCTGCATGGAGGGGCCGCTCACTGAAGTGGCCGTGGCTGTTCTGCACATGGCTAAGGGCAGCTTGGGTCTGTAGGAATCACCCAGCACTGGTGATGACTGCTCTTCCTCAGGTTTGAGGTCCTCAGGTTCCACAAGGGGCTGAGGGAACACTAATTTGTCTAATATCTCCTCATGAGTGGCAATGGCTAAGCCTGGGCAGGAAGAGAATGAATGCCTACCGGCTTCCCATGGGCCCGGCACCATAGGTCAATGTTTTTTGGCCTGCTAGACAAGTGTCCCATCTTCTAGGTGAGAAGATGGGTTGAGTGGGTTCAGAGAAGTTAGGAGACTTGTCCAAGGCTGCACAGCTAGTTTGTGGCAACAGGGATTTGAACACAGATCTGTTGCACTCAGCGGGGAAGAATTTAAGCAAGGTCTTAAAACTAGGATTTTGCGTAAAAAACATTGCTCTGGCTGGGTATAGTGGCTCATGCCTGTAATACCAGAATTTTGGGAGGCTGAATCAAGGGGATCACTTGAGGCTAGGAGTTTGAGACCAGCCTGGGCAAGATAGTGAGGCCCCATCTCTATAAAGATTTTAAAAGAATTAACTGGGTACGGTGGTGCCTACCTGTAGTCCCAGCTACTTAAGGGGCTGAAGTGGGAAGATTACTTGAGGCCAGGAGGTTGCGGTTGCAGTCAGCTATGATTATGTCACCGCACTCCAGTCTGGGCAACAGAGTGAGACCCTGCCTCTAAAAGGAAGACAAAACAAAACACATTGCTGTGAAGAGGGGTCCATAGGTTTCGCCAGTCTGCTGAAGGGGTCTCCGGCACCCCAAAAGTTAGGAACTCCTGCCCTGAATGCTGAGACCGTTATAGAAACACAGAACGTGCCAGGTGAATGATTGGCAGCAAACACAGCAGCCAAACACCTGCCAGGACTCCGCCAAGGAGACCAATCTGGAGTCACACAAGTGTGGCTGGACCCAGGCCTTGGGAGGCAGTACGGGCCCTGGGCACTCACCTCTGTCTATTCAGTACCCAGCCCCATGCCGGGCAGCTTCTCAGACACAGCCAGTCAAAGGGAGGAGAGCACGGACCCAGGTTTGGAGGCTGTGAGGCTGGAATACAGAACATTGCCCCTTTTCCGGGCACTTGGGCCAAGTGCATGTGGAGGGGCAAGGATGACCGTGACAACAGATGCATGCCATGGCTTCTGCTCGTGCACAGCGTGTCAGCCAGCTCTATCCTGAGCAGTGAGGGAACGTGTGTTAGTTCCAGTCTAAGGGCGAAGCAGCCGAGCCTGGGAGGGTGACCTGCTTGGGTGTGCGGAGTTGGCAGGTGTCAGGCTGTGCCCTTGAACTCAGACCCTCTACTTCCAGATTCTGCAGCGTGAGCAAACAGGCGATGGGGTATCTCGTGTGGAGCAGGGAGCTGCCGTGGGGCTGGTGAGATGGATGCAGTGGGTGGGGGCCCAGCGGGTGGGGTCCGGGCAGGGGCCTTTGCTTTGGGAGGCTTGGAGATATCGGGTAAGGTTCTCCCGGAGGGGAGTGTGATGGGATCCCAGAGGCTGTGCCCTCTGCATGACTCCTGTAGGTGTGTGATTAGTGACATGCTCAGCAGGTGCTAGCAAGATGGGCCTGTGCCAAGGGCCAAGCCCAGAGATGTTTCAGATTTTTCCCTTTATGCCCCTGCAACCAAGCCCTGTCACTTCAGCATATAAGAGACCCAGGCTGAGGGCTCCGGCATTCACCAGCCTGGGCCCTCTCGCTCTGACAGCTCCGAGCGCTCTCTCCTCTCCGCAGCCATGATCGGTAGACAGTACGTCCGAGGCGGGTCCCGGGGCTTCAGCAGTGGCTCGGCTGTCGTCGGGGGAGGCAAGAGAGGTGGGGCCTTTAGCTCCATGTCCGTGTCTGGCTGTGCAGGCCGCAGCTCTTCCGGGGGCTTTGGCAGCAGGAGCCTCTACAACCTCGGGGGTAGCAAGTGCATCTCCATGAGCGTGGCCGGGACCCGACAGGGTGCCTGCTTCGGGGGGGCCGGAGGCGTCGGCATTGGCGCCGGAAGCTTTGGAGCTGGTTTTGGAGCTGGTTTTGGTGCTGGCGGCTACGGCGGCGGCTTTGGCAGCGGCTTCGGGGGCTCCTTCGGTGGTCGTGGTGGTCCTGGCTTCCCTGTCTGCCCCGCTGGGGGGATCCAGGAGGTCACCATCAACCAGAGCCTGCTGACCCCACTCCACGTGGAGATCGATCCCGAGATCCAGAAAGTGCGGACCGAGGAGCGTGAGCAGATCAAGACCCTCAACAACAAGTTTGCCTCTTTCATCGACAAGGTGAGCTGAGTCTTTGGCCAGAGAGGGCTGGGAGAAGTCAGGGTTCCTGGGTCCCGGGATCTTGGGCCTGAGCCTGCCAGGCATGGGAAGACCAAGGAACTTCTCTGGGTTCCGATTTTTCAGCTGTTGAAGGGACACCGAATCTTTCTCTTCTGTCCTGTAGCTGGTGGGCAGGTGGGAAGCTCCAGGCAGTTAAATGTTGGGAGTTCCCTGGACATGCTGTGTGACACTGGGAAAATCCTTTGGCTCTTCTGGCTCTAGTCACCCTGGCTATAAAGCGGGCTCATGAATTCCCTACTTTTTCTCTGATTTTGGTTTTGGAAATGAGGCAGCTAACTCTATGAATCGTGTCACACTGGCCACTTCTGCTCTTGGAGCGGAAGAAAACTGAGCTGATTTTGTGAATGAAAAAAGGACTGACTCCTGGGGCAGATTCTAAATCTCACCAGGACGTTGGGAGGTGACTGTTCTCATTTTCCTGACTCTGGGCAAAGCTGCTCATTTCTGGGTGTGCTTGAAGAGAGGTGGCTCTCTCTTTTGTTCTTTTAGCTCAACTTCCTTGTTCATGCAGGGTCTGCAGGTTCAAGTCTTTTAGGCTCGATGACAGCAGCTTAGATGGATGAAAGCAGGCAGTGAGTCATCAGCAGTTGACAATTGGGCGGGTGAGCCCTGTGGTCCAGGTTGCCAGTTCACCAGGCCCCAGAGTCTTAGGCCTCTTAGACACATGGGGCAAGAATAAAGCGTCTTGCAGTAGATCAACGGGAATATTTGCTCTTCTTGCTAGTTTGAATAAGCCTGTAGTAGCTTAAAGAGGCTTTATTGTAGACTTTATTGCCACATCAAGCTGCTCAAATGGTCTATCTGGCTAGATCTTTACACAGAGGGAGGGGAAGTTCAAGGGAGTCCCTTGCAGAATGGAGTCTAACTGAGACTCAGAATAGACGTAGGACCTTGGCCTTCAATAGCTATACTCAGTCGTGCACAGTTTCACTCCAGGTCCATTGATGAGGAAGCTTATTTTAAAAGTCTTTAGTGAATTTATCTTTCCTTTGCATTGGTTCAGGACCCCTTGGAATGCAAGATCCTCCAAACTGTGGACGCTCCCAATTCTGTCTTATTTTGTTACTTCCTAGAAGCTCGATATCCTTCTCTACTGGCTCTTCCCAGGGCCTCTGGCCTGCTGTGGTTGGGAGATTGCTCTTCTTGTACTGGCCCATTTGCTGCTTTGGGCTCAGGGGTGGGCCATCACATTGACCCTAGAGGATGCTGCTCTGGCGTTGCAACATGGCAGTTCTACTTGGGAGGCTCTTGGATGCACCGGGTTGGTGTTGGCCTAAGCTGGCCCTCCTGCCAGAGCTCCAGGCCCTCATCAGCTGGCCGGTGCCTTTTCCAACACAGGTGCGTTTCCTGGAGCAGCAGAATAAGGTCCTGGAGACCAAATGGAAACTCCTTCAGCGGCAGACGACCACCACGTCCAGCAAGAACCTTGAGCCTCTCTTTGAGGCCTACCTCAGTACCCTGAGGAAGCAGCTGGACACCTTGATCAATGACAAAGGGCGCCTGCAGTCTGAGCTGAAGGCCATGCAGGACAGCGTGGACGACTTCAAGACCAAGTATGTGGCGAGGAAGGAGGGGACGCCATGACACATCTGTCTGACCATGCGCCAGGCTCCCTGGGCTCCTCTCCAGCGGTTTAGAATCTTAGGCTCTGAAGAGATCCCAAGGTGGTCAGGAGGGTCCTCTGGCCTATTTTTCTACATCCACATAGTCAGGTTTTTATTGGGTGAAGTCTGATAACCATAAGTTGCCCCAAACAGAAAATTAGTGATAGATTCAGGGATCTGGGTTTGCCATATTCAAACAAAATCAGAAACTAAACAGGTGAAAAGTAGTATGGCATGGTCAGAGGAATACAGGTTATAGAGGCAAAGGGAGCTGGGCTCAGGGGTGGGCCATCATATTGACCCCTAGTGGATGTTGCCCTCACGTTGCAATATGGCGGCTCTACTTGGGAGGTTCTTGGGCCACCTGGTTGCCTTGGATGGACAAGGTTGGTGTTGGCCTTGGCTGGCCTTCCTGCTTGAATACTGATGCCTCACTTACTAGTTGTATGGCCTTGGGTGAGATGCTTAACCTTTCTGAGCTTCAGTTTTCTTCATCTTTAAGGTGGGGATAATATTCCTACCTCATGGGCTATGAGAATGAAATGAAATTAAATGAGACAGAGAAAGTGCGTGCCATAGTGCAGGACACATAGGGAACAACTGATACACAGTAGCTCTTATTGTGCTCACTGTGGGATCGGACTGACAAAATAAATACCAACCCCCCTCTCTCAACTCACACACCAACAAAGGGAACCAGAGTGCTGGTGATGTTCCTGAGAATTTAGCCTTCTAAAATGGCCAAAAGGACAGCCCTCCCATGGACATAGAATCAGTAGGATCCTTGCTGGGCCTTCTCTTCACATAATGTCTCCTATGAACCATCTTTTTCTTTTTTCTTTATTTTAAAGATGGGGGTACAATTCAGGGTTAGGTATACAAGTGTTCATTATGCAGGTACCCTTGTTGATGAGATGTGTCTCTCCCTCCCCTGGCAGTTTCCCTCAACTGCCAATTCCTTTCTTATAGTATTTTGATAATTGTTCAAGGTCTACTGATGATTGAGAACATAGGGTACTCTGTTCTTTGTTTCTGTGATAGATCACAGAGTAGGATCGACTCTAAATCCATCATAGTTGCTGCGAAGTCCATATGTTTGTCCTTCTTTATGGCTGCATAATATTCCATTGTGTATATGGACCACATTTTTTAAAATCCAGTCCAGCTTCGATGCGAACCATCTTTTTCCAGTCTGGTATTCATGTCTCTGAATAAACCAGGGCTTAGACTGGAATCTCATCTAAGCCCAGTAAATGCAGGTTGAATGCCTACCTGTGTGGACACAAAAAGTGTAGCTTATGACATGTTTATTCCCAAATATGCTTGAAAACGAGCAGCAGAGGCTGGACAGTGCAAGCTCATGGAGGCCTTTGCCTTTTCTTCCCCGTCCCCGTCACCAGGTATGAAGATGAAATCAATAAGCGCACGGCGGCTGAGAATGACTTTGTGGTGCTCAAGAAGGTAAGAGGGGATGATGGAGGGGTGCCTTCGGAGGCCTCTTCCCTTGCAGTGGCCTTTGGCTCGGGTCATGGGTTTGGTCCACCTTGGCCGCATCTTTTCCCCATCTGGTGCTGTCCAGCTCTAGACAGTCCCAGAAAGCGGGTAACTGAACTAGGGCCCAAGGATCCAAGGTCGGAAAGGAAGCCTATCTAGATAACTAGCTTCTGTACCCTTGGGTGGCTTTAGGGGAGCATGGACTCTCACCACCTCACCTGGTGCTATGGAGTCCTTCCTAAATGCTGCTGAGAGCCCCTGCATGTGTCACTTAAGACCCCCGCCCCCATTGGAATTTCTGCTCCTTACCTCTCATTCTCCTTTCTCCCTGCAGGACGTGGACGCTGCCTACATGAACAAGGTGGAGTTGGAGGCCAGGGTGGACAATCTTAATGATGAGATCAGCTTCCTGAGGGTCCTCTACGAAGCGGTGAGGGCTCCCCCCTCTCCTCCCTTCAGGGAAAGGGCATCCCTAAACAGGGAGTCACAGTACTCTGAAAGGCAGCAGGTTCTCAGCAAAGTCCTGGGTAGAAAGATTTGGAGGGAGAAATTCAACGGGGAGGGTCTTAAAACCAGATGTTGTCATAGAAGAAGGGATCCAATGTGAAGATTCATTGCTGTCTAGCATTTTTCCAGTGAAATGGACCCATTCCATTCCCTTCCATCCAACATGGCGCCCACCACAAAAGACATCAAGTGGCTTATGGCTCCCGGGGACCAGTAAAGATGGGAGGCACTGCTTTTCTGTCCTGAGATGTCACCAGCCCCTTGATTTCTGCTGAGAAATTTACCACTCTCTTCCCTTTCTACGTGTTGGGAATGCCAGCTCTGCTTCCATCTGAACCTGCACCATGGCCATTTCCATGACAACAGTAGATTTCTGGTGTCAGGGGTCGGCAAAGATTCTCTTGGGGGGCTGATGTAAGACGTTCCCTGCAGGAGCTGTCCCAGATGCAGACCCAGGTCAGCGACACATCCGTGGTCCTCTCCATGGACAACAACAGGAACCTGGACCTGGACAACATCATTGCCGAGGTCCGCGCCCAGTATGAAGAGATCGCCCTGAAGAGCAAGGCTGAGGCCGAGGCTCTGTACCAGACCAAGGTGGGTGGCACGGCTCTCTCAGGAGATGGCTCTGGGCTCTGCTTTTGATGTCTGAATAGGTGATCATTGGCTCCAGCCCAAGAGAGGTCGGAGATGGACGGATTCTCCTGGGCATCGTTGACTTGGGATGACTTGACATTTTGAGTTCTTCCTGCTGCCTGTGGCTATTCTCCCCGATGGGTCCCACCCAGATACCCCCAACACCTGGTGCCCTGTGTCTCCTTGGATGTTAGGTCCAGCAGCTGCAGCTTTCAGTTGACCAACATGGGGACAACCTGAAGAACACCAAGAGTGAAATCGCAGAACTCAACAGGATGATCCAGAGGCTGCGGGCGGAGATTGAGAACGTCAAGAAGCAGGTGGGTGCCGCCCCTTCTGGGGGGAGCACAGGGCCAGGGCCTTGGGCAGAGAGCCCCAGAGTGGATGGGCAGGTGACGCATCGGGCTGGATGCCCTTGAGCGTGTCTGCAGGGCGCTCACAGCTCTTTGCATGAACCAAACCCAGGTCTTTTGAGCAGTGCCCTAGTCAGCAGGCCATGATAGCCCCGTATGGCGATTTCTTGGCCTTTCTTCACTGGTTTTTCACCCATTTTTATCTAATCAGTCTGGCAGGGGCATCGCCGGACCCTGGCTGGAGTGAATGAAACACATGAGTGAGGGCAAGGGGTTGGGGAAGGACAGACGGAATCCTGACATCTGGCCCAGGAAGGGGTATAGGGGTAGAGAGCTCGAAAGCGGGGGCCCTGTGACCGCCTTTTCCAATGCCCTTGTCCACAGTGCCAGACCCTGCAGACGTCTGTGGCAGACGCCGAGCAGCGTGGTGAGAACGCACTCAAAGATGCCCACAGCAAGCGCACGGAGCTGGAGACCGCCCTGCAGCAGGCCAAGGAGGAGCTGGCACGGATGCTGCGTGAATACCAGGAGCTCATGAGCGTCAAGCTGGCCCTGGACATTGAGATCGCCACCTACCGCAAGCTGCTGGAGGGCGAGGAGTGCAGGTGGGCTGGCAGGGCAGGGCGGGAGCATGGGGGGCAGGAAGAGAGGTCTTGATTGCCAGTGTGTGCCCCTGCTGGGCTGCAGGGGTCAGTGTTCCTCCTAGTGTGTCAGGAACCAAGACAGTGGAGGTGACAGCTCCCATGTGGCCCTCAATATCTGAGGCTGCTCATGGGGGAGGGAGGCTGGAGGCCTGCTCCCTCAATGAAGAATGGCTCTGGGGCTCTCTGTTCACAGTCCTTTCTCTCCCTCACAGGATGTCCGGGGAGTGCCAGAGTGCTGTGAGCATCTGTAAGTAACTTCTGCCCCAGCCCTGGCTGTTCACCCATCCTGGTCTGGGCTGGGACCCCTGGTGGCCGGCCCTGTTGGAATGACTGTGCCCTTGGCCTCTCTCCTGCAGCTGTGGTCAGCGGCAGTGCCAGCGCTGGAAGCATCGGCGGAGGATTCGGCGGCGGCTCTGGGTTTGGCCTGGGTGGTGGCTTGGGCTCCGGTTCCGGAAGTGGCTTTGGGTTTGGAGGCGGTGTCTCTGGCGGTTCCGGCGGCAAGATCATCTCCACCACCACCCTGAGCAAGAGGTCTCACCGATAGAGGAGACGAGGTCCCTGCAGCCTCTGAGCCCATCCTGGTGTCTCTGCGTTTCCTTCCTTACCTCCACCCCCCTTTCTGGGGCTCGTCTTATCCGTGTCACCTCCACTCTCCCCTGGGCTCTCTCTGCCCCAAGGTGATCTTCTGTCCTGGGATGGGGACTCTTGGAGTTTGGTTGCTTCTTCTCGATTTGGGCCTGGTGATGCTTCTGGAATGGGAGCCGTGGCAGCTGACCTCTCACCTCCCATGGACAAAAGAGAAAATGACCAGGAGAATTATCAGGGGCAGCATGTCCCCTCCCAGTTCAGCATCGCCTCCCACTGGATCCCGGGTTATCCGTCTCCATCAGAACCAAACCTTCCACCACCTGGCAGCCCTAGAACCATTCGGCGCCCCATCCGCCTCTTCTCATTCCTTCCTACCCACCTGCAGGCGAATCTTCAATAAAACGCTTCTGTCATTCATCCTGAGCCTCTGTCTTTGTTTTCTGGGAGGAGGTCTCTAGAATCTGGTACAGCCAGATCACTTTGGTGGAAGTGGATGCCGGGGCTCTGAAAGACCTGTCTCTACAGATCAAGGTCGTTCACTAATTTCTCATTTCTCTGCTCTGTGTTCTACATGGCTCAGGTGGAGGGAGTAGAGTTGGGGACAGGGGCCTCAGGCTGTCTGCGGGGCAGGAGCGGCAACCAGCAAGCACACACATGTCGCTCACTGCAGGTGGCCCGGGCAGCGCATCTCAGGGCTGAGCCTGGAGTGAGCCGGAGGGAAGGAGTCAGTCTGCAGGGAGGGGGTGTGTGACAGGTGTGAGGAGAGGCGGGCCAGGGACTCCACTGAATACAGAGCCAGAGGTTACCCAGGGTAGGAGAGGGCTTAGACTCAGCATCCAGCAAGCTTCCCTATTTCCATGAGATTCCATGCATGGGACGAAATCTTACTGGACCAACAAATCTTTAGGAATCTGTTCCAAAAACAAACAAGGTCACGTCGGTTGATGGGAGGAGCCGGGCCTGTTGTTCTCTGAAGTTTCGTGCATCCTCACTCCCTACATCCCACCTCTCGGGGTGCCTGGGTTATGTCTGTGGTGGTGTCTGTGGGAGAATGGCAGAGGTGACACAGGTCTTCTGGGGCAGCAGAGGGGAAGCTGCCTGACTGCAGAAGCTGGGAAGAGACAGCCAGAGGTGGCGGTCTGGGGAGAGCCTTTGGGGGACACCCTATTTCCATCCTGGACCAAATCCAAGATATCTGGAGTGACACCATTTCCCCCTTTCCAGAGAAAGACCGCGCAGCTTCCCATCTGCAGTCTGCCCTAAATCCATTCTGCTGCAGATGCAAAATACACCCTTTCCATCGGCCACCCAGTGAAGCCTCCCTGCTTGACGGCTGGGGCTTGTATTCAGACTCCGCTTTCGCCAGCACTGTGCTCGTGGGGACCTTACCGTGTGTGGACAGACGGGCGCACATTTTGTCCGAGGCCCGTCCCCGCCCATGAGTCCCTCGTGCTGATCCAAGGTAGGCTCAGGGGTGCCCTGCCTCTGGGAAAACAGGGACAGAATGGCAAGGGTTAATCTTGGGCTTGTGCTCTCCGGGTAGGGGCCTTTTGCCAGGAGCAGCCTGGCCCCTGGCTCTGTCCTTCACAAGCCTGCCCCTAATCTCCCCATTGTCTGGGGCTCACTGAGCCCCATGTGTCAGAACAGGAAGTCTCTGCACCCTTCCCCTAGGAAAATTCTGACTGGGCTCTTCCTGCAGGGGGGAGGAGGAAGGAGTTAAGGGTTGGAAGCAGGGGTGGAGCCTCTCCAGGTGGAGCCTCTCAACCTGCAGGCTGCAGGTTGTGATGGCCACACCGGGAGGTGAGGGGGCAGGTGAAGGGGTTTCTCAGAACCCTCCAGGAGAAGCAAGGGAGCAGCGGGCCTGAGCGGCACTGCCAAGTTTCTCAGGGTCCCTCGGTTCAACCCAGCATTGTACGTGTGTGCGTCTATGCGTCTGAGAATAAATGTTTGTATTTGCAGGCAAATGACAGTATAAGTGTGTTACAGGACTCTTATTTTACACAAAAGGGAAGAAAACACTCATGGGGCTTCTATTTCTAGGGGAGTGGATACTGGCCTTAATATGCATGTTTGAAACTGGCTGGTTGAAGGGGATTATCTGGCGGAGTGCACGGCTGAGCTCACGGTACCACGCTTCTTTCAGATCCTTGGGGATCTGGCCAGCTCTTTGTGTTCAGGGGAGCTGGGGAGACCCAGATGGCATTATCTGCCCTGCTGGAGGCCCCATGCTTCCCCTTTTCTTCTAAATGTTTCCCCACTAAGTATGCTGAAATCACGCCTCACATCTGAAGGCCCCAGCCGTGGGCTGGCAAATCCTTAACTCGGTTTGTTTGGTTCGCCTGTCTTGACTTCTCTCGCCAAGCCCTTGGTCCCCAGTCCTGGTTGTGGCCCCATATCAGTTGGGCGCAGGCATCAGTTGGGTCCTAAGCAATTACTACATTTGCATAGATCTCACCCCTTCCCCAAGACCCTTTGCTCTGGATCCACCCTTCTCCATTCCAGAAAATTCTTGCCAACACTTCTGAAGTCTCCCTCCCTTGTTGCTAGTGAAACAAGAAGGATATAGCAAGGAAGGGTTTATTTAATGTTGTCCCACCATGAGATGTTGATTGATTGAGCTCACTGTTGGGGCCCCAGCTTTGGGTTCTAAGACCAGAGGACCTCAGAATTAGGCATGGTTACACACACGTCTTGGGTGGATGTTCAGAGTTGGGTGATATTGCTACCTGGGGATATAATTGAGAAAGCTGTGTCTCCTTTGAGGGCCCTCAGGATATGGTCCTAGTGAGCTAACCCGGGGACAAGGGAAAGAAATAGACTGAAGGGAAGAGGCCATGTTAGCACCAGCTCCTGTTTTCTTACCACATTGAACATTCTGAACAGTCATCTCTTCATTCCACAAAGAGAAGACTGGGAGTGGAGAGCTGCAGCCATGAAGAGTTTTGTTGGAGGTGTGGGCCCCGGGGCTCAGGCTCACTGCTGCCTGTGGTTTTCCTGGTTGACTTTGAAGGGTCAACCATCCACCTATCCATCTACCTATCCAAGATTGTTCTGTATCTGCATTTTTTTTTTTACTTTGAGTGTTGCAGATTTGATCCTCAAGCATTTAAAGAAGGTGGGTTAGGCATGGTGGTGTACACCTGTAATCCCAGCACTTTGGGGGGTGAGGCGGGAGGAATGCTTGAGCTCAGGACTTTGAGACTAGCCTGGGCAAGATCGTGAAATTTTGTCTCTACAAAAAATAAAAAAATTAGCCAGACATGGTGGCTCATGCCTGTAGGCTCAGCTGCTTGGGTAGTTGAGATAGAAGGATCACCTGAGCCCAGGAGGTCAAGGTTGCATGAGCTGTGATCATGCCACTGTACTCTAGTATGTGTGACAGGGTAGACCCCAACTCAGAAGAAGAAATTAAAGAAGATGGATGAGAAATTAGATGAGCCAGGAAGAAGTTTTCTGGAGAAAAGGTTTTGATTGTCGTTTGCCACTGACCCATCCAACCAGCTCCCCATCCATTCATCCATCAACCCATCCATCCATCACCCATTCATCTATTCACCATTCATCCATCATCCATCATTCACCCATCTAGCCCTCCATCTATCCATTCATCTACCTATCCATCCCCCATTGCCCATCCATCTACATCAATCAGCCATCCATCCATCCATCCATCCATCCATCCATCCATCCATCCATCCATCCATCATCATCCATTAATCTATCCACTAAGCAGGAGGCTGAGCAGGAGTTGGAGGCTACAGTGAACTATGACTGCATCAGTGCAATCCAGCCTAGGCAACAGAGTGAGACCCTCTCTCCTAAAACAATTTTTAAAAAAATAATAAATTTTTAGTTAGTTTGAGCCGGGAAGCAAGGAAAGTGGGTGGGGCTCACCTCATCCCCTTTGACCCTACAGTCTATTTACCAGCAGCCAGATGGATCCTTTTAAAAGTCAGCTCATGTCTCACCTTCGCTCAAAGCCTTCCATGGCTTACCCCCATCCCCCCTTCCCCAGAGTAAAAACTGGCTGTATTCAGCGGCTGTGCGACCTGTCTCCCAGTCATGACAGACCTCACTCATTACTGCATTGACCACACTGGTCCTTGCTGATTCTCAATTACTGCATTGAACACACTGGTCCTTGCTGATTCTCAATTATTCCCCACTCTCCTGACTTAGGGCCTTTGCACCTGTGGTTTCCTTTGCCTGGGATACCCTCTGCCCAGCTGACTGGGTGCACGACTGTTCCTTCACCGTATTCAGGTGTCTGCTCAGGCACTTAGACCCTTCCTATGAAACAGCAGCCCCTATCATGCCTGTCTCCCTTTTGCTGCATTTCTCTCATAGCCTCTTTCACTGTGTGTGTTTCATGGTTTCTTTTCTTTTTTTCCTTGCACAATGGATTGTTTTATTTTGGTGTGCATCCACACATCAGCATTGAGTGGTCCTGAACAGAAAGTGGGGACACAGGCTGTGCGAAGTCGAGTCCGCCAGTCTCAGCCTGCTGTGCACACGTGTCCATTCTCCTCCTTGCTGAGGCTCGCGAGAAGTGGCAGCACCAAGACTCCGGTGAGCACTGCAGTCAAGGTTCTCCTGTTCCAGTTGTCAGAGTCCAAGCTAGACCCCAGTGGGTGGTAAGACTGATTGGGCGGGAGCCCTGTTGAAAACTTCTGCCATTTTTAAAAGCAAAGGAGCTGGATGAGATGGCTCACACTTGTACTCCCAGCACTTTGGATGGTTGAGGTGAGAGAACTTCCTGAGCTCGGGGATTTGAGACCAGCCTGGACAACTTGGCAAGACCTTGTCTCTACAATAAATAAGAAAGTTAGCCCGGTGTGGTGGTGGACACCTGTAGTTTCAGTTACTTGGAAGGCTGAGGTGGAAGAATCGCCTGAGCCCAGCAGGTTGAGGCTGTGGTGGCTGTGAGCGTGCCACTGCACTCCAGCCTGGGTGATAGAATGAGACTCTGACTCAAGCAAGCAAGCAAACAAACAAACAAACAAACAAACAAAAGCAATTACAGGAAAAGAAAACAATTCAGAAGGATGGTGTGTGCTTCCAAGTGTCTTTATGCGTGCTCTCTCTGAGTCTATCCACCAACGACTCTGGAAGCTGGTGGGTCTGAGGAACCCCAGGCACTGTTCTTTTCCCTTGTCAAAACCTGAGCTGAAAAATGCATCAGCTGGCAGGGCTTGGTGGCTCAGTCCATAATCCAGCACTTTGGAAAGTCAAGGCAAGAGGATTGCCTGAGCCCACAGGTTCAAGACCTGCCCGGGCAACTTGGTAAGACCTCGTTTCTACAATAAATAAAAAGTTAGCCGGATGTGGTAGTGCACAGCTGTAGTTCCGGCTACTTGGAAGGCTGAGGTGGAAGGATTGCTGGAGCCCAGCAGGTCGATGCAGGGGTGGCCATGAGTGTACCACTGCACTCCAACCTGGGCCACAGAGTGAGACTCCAACTCAAAAAAAGGAAAAAAGATAAACACATCAACTGATGACAGTGGACGGTAGGTGGAGAGTGCACAGATGCAGTTTCAGAACTAAACAAAGTAGGTCAGTCTTTCCAGTCTTACCTGATGGCTTCTGGCCACAACCAGGAAGTCTCATGGTAAGTGTTGGGTGGTGATGGTGCAGAAAGAGACTTGCGGAGAAGTAGGGGGAGAGAGCAGCACCCCTAGAAAGGTGGGAGAGAGATGTGGGAAGCCCTGAATTCCTCACTGAAGGACAATCTTAGGGGAGTGGTGGGGTTACAATCTATACTTCAGCCAAGGGCAGGGATTGGGGGGAGCGTGGGTCCAGGATGATGGCTTGGAAGGGTCATCATTTAAGACTTAGAGAAGGAAACCAGGGGCGCAGGCAAAGCACCCCACATCCAGCAGTAGTCCCACAGTCTACGAACTGAAACCTTCCACATCTGCCCTAATAAGCCCCCGAACTTGGGTCCACTGTGGGAGGGCAGGAGGTAGCAGAGTGGCAGAGACCCCAGGCCGTGTAATCAGTAGCAAGGTGATTGTGTGATGTGTCGTGTCACAGTTGAGTTAGATGTGCCCCACCAGTGGGAATGGGAATCAATTTAAATAAACTCTCTTGATCCCAGAAGTTCAACTACAGAGACAGGGGTTACACTGGACAGGGTGATTGTTATAGCACTTATATATTTCAAATGGACAAAATATTAGTATCATTTACAGTGTTTTAAGATAAATTGTCTTTGAATGGGAGCTTCCTTTCTAGTGCTTTGAGGTCTACAAGACGTATCTAGAAAAGTCACTACTGTGGAAAATGAAGACTGCGTCAATAGAACGGGGAGGTGGGGCCCGCGGTTCGCTATGACAAGTTGCTGTGACACTGCCTCTCGGGCAGCTGGGGGAGCTTCATGTTGTCCTGGGACATCATGAGGCATCACAGCTCCTGCAGGACAACCTTGATGCTATACGAGTTCTGCCACTTTGCTAGCACTGAAGTGGCTCTGGGGTCCACCACTCCATTAGACCTATTAACTCCATTCATGTTAATTTCTGTTACAAATTTTGCAAAGGGGTAGGTGCTTCTGGGTATGTAGGTCCACATTCTGTTTTAAGGCTGTATATTCGGTTTTCGTAAATTGTTCTTGGAGGGCCAATTCCTGTCCGTCTTGTAAGGGTCATGTCTTACAGACCCCCGCTAACTGTGCCATCGCCTACTCCTTTCTGGCCTTCTCTGAGGTCTTCCGATACTCAGAAATTGCGTGGGACTTTTACTACTGAGCCCATGGTGGCTGCCGTCTTGCGTCGCAGTGGGTTTCTTTTTTATCATCTGTTCCCTACTGATAAGTGAGTGCCACACTAGCATGGTTCCATCTGTTTAGTCCACTACCGTATTCCCGGTGCCTAAACAGTATTTGGTAAGCAGTAAGGTCTCAGTAAGTGTTCATGGCATGGACGGAGAGAGGCGAAAGACAAAGGACACTGAGTACAAAATAGGAAGAAAATAGGGTGCTTGGTTTTTCATCGGAAGAATTAACTCATTGCATTAGTCTTCAGCCTCGCCAGAGCAATAGAAGAGGCCCCATTCTCATTTAGTAGAGAAGCACATTCCTAAGTGACACAAAATGACAAACACGAAACAACATGCTGTGTCTAGGCAGCATCCTTCATGTTTACCCTATGTTATCTAATTTAATTCTCACAAGAGCTGTGGAAGATTTATCTGCTATTAGTTCCATTTTGCAGATGAAAAAATTTAGGCTTGAGAAGTTTAGGAACTTGCCTGCAGTTGCACAGTAAGTAAAAAGCAGAGTCAGGATTCAAACCCAGGACTGCCTGATTTCAAAGCTCATGTCTCATCCTCTATCTATTGCCCAGTCAGAATTGGTATGAGCCAACAGTTAAAGAACAGGATAGAATCTTGACCTCCGGCTGGGCTTGGTGGCTCAGCCTGTAATCTCAGCACTTTGGTAGGCCGAGGCGAGTGGATTGTCTGAGCTCACGGGTTTGAGACTGGCCTGGGCAACTTGGTAAGACTTCATCTCTACAATTAAAAAAAGTTAAAAAAATGAGCCGGGCATGGTAGTACATGCCTGTAGTTCCAGCTACTTGGAAGGCCGAGGTGGAAGGATCACTGGAGCCCAGCAGGTTGATGCTGGGGTGGCTGTGAGTATGCCTCTGTACTCCAGCCTGGGCGACAGAGTGAGACTACAACTCAAAAAATAAAAGGCCAGGCTTGGTGGCTCAGCCTGTAATTCCAGATTTTGGGAGGCCGAGGTGAGTGGATTCCCTGAGCCTGTGGTTTCGAGACCCGCCCGGGCCACGTAGTGAGACGTCATCTCTACTATAATTCAAAAATAAGCCAGGCGTGGTAGTGCACACCTGTAGTTCCAGCTACTTGGAAGGCTGAGGCGGAAGGATCACTGGAGCCCAGCAGGTTGAGGCTGCGGTGCCAGGAGTGCGCCACTGCACTCCAGTCGGGGCAATGAAGTGAGACTCCAACTCAAAAAATAAAAAAATAAAATAAAAAAGGAATCTTAATCTGCATTGAAAGAAGCACAGTGTCCCCATCACAGGCAGTAGGGACTTCCTACGAGTTTTGGTGTACATTAAAACACTCTTTGAGTATTATATCTATTATATCACAGGCTAGGTGCTATGAGTTTATTTTAATTTTAATTGTTTTAGAGACAAGGTCTTGCAATGTTGCCCAGGCTGGTCTCAAACTCCTGGGTTCAAGCAATCCTCCCACCTTGACCTCCCAAAGTGCTGGGATGACAAGCATGAGCCACTTCACCCATCACTGTGATATTAAGTGTTATGAATCTAGTATTCAGAGTATTTTCTAACATTGAAAGGACTGTCATATATGAGCTAGGGAAGTTTATGTGTATTACAAGAGCAAGTTCATCTCAGTTCAGTCCTAGCTACTGAAGGTCTGCCAGGGCCAGAGGCTGATGGATGGAAAGGCAAGGAAGACAGGGGTCGACAGCACTCAGCGGGGAATCTCAGTGGGGTCAGCAGCCCTCTGTCCGGCAGTAGAAGGGACCAGTCAGCAGGAGTTTGAGACCTGAGGCTGAGAAGCCCCCACCCGGGCATTGCTGATGTGTAAGAGACTGGGCGGTTCTGAGAACCCATTTGGGCACGGGTGTCTGTAGGCTGAACGAATAGCATGCCTTTTTACATCCATGTGTTACTGTTTCCAAATGCATGTGATTGTGAGTTGTGATTTTATTTAAGAGTCTTGCTGAATTCATAGTAAAAGCGTATGTTTTCAAAGAATACCGAAAGTATAAGTTCTGACATGTGCGAGGGTCGACACATTTATTTATTTATTTATTGGCATTAAAACATGCCTTGGGGCCCAAAGAGATGGGGGTGCCATCCGATGACGGACAGGCGAGCGAGGCCCCTGCCCACCGCAGCTTCACTGATCGCTTGAAGCGGAGCCACACTCCCTCCTGATGGAGCAGAGGGCATTCGGGCTGGATCCACAGAGAACTTCCTTGGGTCAGGGTGGTGCCTTGCTGGCCTGGGCAAGTCCGGAGACTTGACGAATCACCCTCCATGGGGAACTTGAGAAGAAGGTGAGGCCGGGCGGATGTCTGCCTCCAGGAGGAGGAGTGGGCGGGAGAGCCTCCTGCAGCAGCACCTGCCAGTCTCCAATTTTACACCTGGCGAGCTGGTGACTCACTCTGATCTCCAGGCAGAAAGCACTCGGGATCCTTAGTTAATAAACCGCAGATAATCCAGGCATTGAGGGTGAGTGTACGCCAAACTCTGTTTTCTCAAAATGTTTATCAGGTGCTCCAAGTCCAGGGGCCTGGGCCCAACCAATCAGAACTTCAACTCTCTGCTCGCCTCCTCCCCTTCCCTGGTTTCCTTCACGCATGATGCTGATTAGCATGGATGTCCCAGTCTTGCTCGCGGGTTCCCGGCCTTTATTTTGCTCCTTGTACCCTCCAGGACCAACCACGTCTTCTCTGCTATCCCGAACCCCGCCACTCCTCCAGAATAAATATAGATCATGCCCTTCTTCTCTCTCCTTCCACCAGTTGCTGAGGAGGGCCCAGACCTGGGACTAGCTGATGACAACAGCGGTCGTGACTCGGTTTCTCAAAGATTCTTCTCCAAGTTAATCGATTACCTCCAAAGGAATGACAAGCATGGTTCAGAATGAGTGGTGCTGCGACCCCCTCCCCCAATGGGGGACACCAAAGTACCCTGATTCCCTACTGGTTGAAGAATTCCTAGAGGACCCACTGACCAGAGCATCAGGTCTCACACTTGGCCCTGCAGCAACCTTGTTTCTGTCTGGCATAAAGGCAGACCCCCCACCCTGCGCTCTCCAATATTAAAAGGAAAAACATGGCCCAATTTTTTGACATGTTTCTTGAAACATTGACAGCGATTCCGTCTGTCTAGCTATGTGCCTGTGAGAGTCAGAGAGACAGGGGAGATTGTCTTTAACAGTTAATGATGCTGAAATGCAGGGAAATGAAATAGCCTTGGTCACGGTTAGCCAAGCGGAGGACCTGGTCCAGCCCTGGGTCAGGTTCATTTTCTCTGAGGGAGCAGAGGAGAGGGGTCTGCGTGGCCACCTTCCAGGCCTGGCTGACTTCACCTTCCATGAGCAGCCCCTGTGGGAGGTCAGGGATGGAAGGCAGAGATGCCAGACATGGGAACTCAGCAACAGATGGGGGTAGGTGATGAGACCTCAAATGACCAGTCAACCTCCATTTGCTTCTGTGATTGATCCATTCTTGGTCGATAGGTTCTTGGTTCTGTGATTCTACACTTCTTTTCCACTGGGGAAGAGGTGGTACACATTTTACATGCACATTTTTCTAAATACGAACCACACATTTGGGAAGTCGGAGTCCTCATAAATGATCTCAGTTAGCTTGGGCTACCTCATGCAATGGGAGTTGAACCAGCTTTCAACCAATTTTACCTGGATTACAAGGGTTTGCATTCATTCATTATAATTGATTGAATGTCTCATTCATTCATTCAATGGACCAACCTTTATGATCGTCTGTGATTGGCAAAGCACCCTGCTTGGGTCCCAGGGACCTAGTACACTAACCCGACTGTGAGCTCATGGAAAGCTTATGGTTCTATACTGGGGAGGGACTGGGGCGTTGCATGGCTTAGGGGTAACATGCGGGAGAGAGAAGGGCAAAATGAGAGAGCCAGGCTACTGGAGAGAACTTCCTTTGCACTTGGGCCACCTGCATAGCCCTACCCAGTGAGTGTGAAGTCCCTGTCCTTTCCTCCTTTCTCCCAATTCTGAGGAGGATCCTCCCAAGGCCACACCAGCCACACCCTTGGCAGGGCCCCACATGCAGCACAGAATGAAAAAAGGCCTGTCCTGGAGCGATAAGCAGTGAGCTTGGCAGGTTCCAGAGACAGGCATGACGGTTTCCTCCTGCAGCGGTACCCAACCTTTTGGGCATCAGGGACCGCTTTCGTGGAAGATAACTTTTACACTGTTGGTGGGGCGGGGGGAGGAGAAGATGGGAGGATGGAGGGTTTGGAAAGGAGGGAGGGCGTGGGATGGGGAATCATCAGGCATTACATTCTCATAAGGGGCACGAAACCTCGCTCCCGCATATGTGCAGTTTGCAATAGGGTTTGTGCTCATTTGAGAACCTAATGCCGCTGCTGATGTGACAGAAGGCAGAGCTTGGCTTGTCCACCGCTCACCTGCTGGTCTGCTCACCTCCTGCTCTGTGGCCTTTGGACCTATACTGGTACTCAGCCCAGGGATTAGGGGCCTCTGTCCTCCTGGACAGACCGAATCCAGTCCTAAGCCTCTGAGCAACACTGGGCTGGCAGGATCTCAGGCTTCTGGAGTTGGACATGTTCAGTCATGCAGCCGGCTCAGATTGATCTGATCTCTCGGGACTGGGGTAGGGGGCCCTCAGGAGCACATTCCTCAACCAGGAAACAATCCCACAGGGGCCCGGGTGTCTTGTCCATAATGAGGTCTCCAGGACCTTGCACAGGGCCTGGTGCACATTGGGCAATGTGTAAATATCTGCTGAATTTGCTGTTGAATTGATGCTCGAGTTTCCTATTCCCTGGGGCTTGGGCTGCAACCGGAGAAATGCCAAAACATGGGGAGCAAGAAAGGAAGCCACAGGGAAGCCTCAAGATGAGTGAAAGTGTATAGCTTCTCCGGGAAGTGTTCAAAACCAGCAAGTACCTTGGCATGCTGGATTTTGCCAGTGCCTGATCCGTGTGCATAGATGTTAATTTCACTTTTTTCTCAGAAGGTGGCTGTAAGCTCAAAAGCCATCACCTCCTGAACTAAAGCTTGGGATAGAGGGAGAGCCCAAGAGGCAGACTTGCAATAGTTCTGGGCTTTGTTTCCAGGCAGGGAGCGGGAGAAGTCAGTACTTTGTTCCTAAACCCAACACAGAGCCCAGCACATGGTGGGTACTCAATAACCGTGTGTTGTCTGGGTGTGGTGGCTCATGCCTGTAATCCCAAACTCTGGGAGGCTGAGGCAAGAAGATCACTTGAGGCCAGGAGTTTGAGACTGACCTGGGCAGCATAGCAAGATCCCGTCTCTGTAAAAAAGAGAAAAGAGCCAAACCACATTCTGACTATGCAGTGGTTGTCTCCCCCTTCTATTAAGACACTTGCCCAGAGTTGTGGGTGGGCTTCACCATCTCCGCCACTCAGAGAACCAGAACTCTCCTTCTTCACTTTCCACCCCATCCTTTCCAGAGCTGAGCACAGCTCCACAGGATCTGGGGCAGCTGGCAGGCAGAGGGACAGCTGCTGGGGACCTGACCCAGGTCACCTGCCGGACGAGGCTGGGAGGTGGCCACGCCCAGGCACGGGGCAATGTCAGGTACCACACCTGGCTGGGCAAGCCTGCTACCTTTAGCACTTTCACCTTTTCGGATTATTTTCAAGGTGTGTTTGGTAGACTGGAACAAACTTATTGCCTCGGAGGCAAACTCCACCCATGAATATCTGGGATTAATTATCTCTCCTTCGCTGGAGCCCAGCAAGCTCCTCGAATGTATATAAAGGGATTTATTCCGCACGGGCCCTCAGTTCCCTTCTTCTGCCTCTAACACTCCGGGTCCCTGCTTGACGCTCCCACTCTCGCCTTCGCCAAGCTCCTCACCATGAGCAGACAAGTCAGCAAGATGTCCGGCGGAGGGAGCCAGGGATTCTCGGGTCGCTCTGCTGTGGTCTCGGGCAGCAGCAGGATGAGCAGTGTAGCCCGCTCCGGGGGAGCTAGCGGAGGGGCCTGTGGTTTCCGTGGTGGAGCGGGCGGCTTTGGCAGCCGCAGCCTCTACAACCTGGGCGGCAGCAAGAGCATCTCCATCAGCGTGGCAGCTGGTGGCTCCCGGGCTGGCGGCTTTGGAGGGCGGAGCAGCTGTGGCTTTGGGGGCAGCTATGGAGGTGGCTTTGGGGGCGGCAGTGGTATGGGTGGTGGCTTTGGAGGGGCTGGTGGCTTTGGTGGAGCTGGCGGCTTTGGAGGGGCTGGTGGCTTTGGTGGAGCTGGTGGCTTTGGAGGGGCTGGTGGCTTTGGTGGAGCTGGTGGCTTTGGAGGGGCTGGTGGCTTTGGTGGAGCGGGTGGCTTTGGTGGTCCTAGTGGCTTTGGTGGGCCTGGAGGCTTTGGTGGGCCTGGTGGCTTTGGCCCTGGTGGCTTCCCTGGCGGAATCCAGGAAGTGACTGTCAACCAGAGCCTCCTGCAGCCCCTCAATGTGGAGATCGACCCCCAGATTGGGCAAGTAAAGACCCAGGAGCGAGAGCAGATCAAGACCCTCAACAACAAGTTCGCTTCCTTCATTGACAAGGTGATAAAGCAGTAGGCTGTGGACTTTGAACTTGACCTTCGGACCATGTTTAAATGTGTACTGGATGGGCCAGAATTCGGCGGAACTCTAGGGTCTGGGAAGGTATTCAGAGTTGAGGAGTTTGCCCCTGTGGCCAGTGAGGGAAGGTGTGCAAAGACTACTGGGACCCGAACACCATAAGTCCTGCTTGTCTGAACCTCTGCTCAAGTCTCATACCTGTTGCTGTATTTAGGTCCAGTCTGGCAGAGTAGGCAGCCCAAGGCAGGGCTTCCCTTCCAGACAGGGCAGGGTCTATATCTAGACCTGGGGCTTTTTGACACATGCTGTCCCCTGAGGCTTTCCAGGAGGCCTTTTCCCTACTGTCACTGTGCCGCAGTTGCTCTGGAGGAGGGATTCAGGAAGTCAGTGGAACCTTAGCCCGAGGGTGTGTTGAGGAGTGGGTGACTTCCTTTGCACCCTGCTCAATCTAGGATGAGCTTCTCCAGGCAGGACAACTCACATGGGGCTGCCCTTTCCAGGTTCCATAGTGGTGTAGTCAAGCTAACCTACAGCATATCAGCCAGTGTCACTTCCCAGTGGGTCACAGCCTTGGAAGGGCTGGTGCATCAACAAGGTCTCAGGTAGACATGATACTGGGAGGTCTGTTTGTGTTTCTGCAGAGTGTACTGTAGTTTTGAAGGTTGGGGTAGAATCATGGAGTCCCCAGGAGCTCCAAGGGGTCATCTTTACAATTCTCTTGTGCTCAGGCAGGGGCTACGTCCACTCTCCCCTTCCCATCTCTTTCTCTTTATTGCAGCGTCCCTAGTGTCTTGAATATTCAACCATCTGACCATATTTTTCCAGCTACAGTAGGGGCCTATCTTTGCCTCTGTTCTAAGCCTTTGTGCTGGAGGACTCGGAGATGCAGACGCCTGGTCCTACCTGAGCTAAGGCCCCTGACGGTGGGGTCTCACATTACTTCCCCAATTCATTGCAGGTACGGTTTCTGGAGCAGCAGAACAAAGTCCTGGAGACCAAGTGGAGCCTGCTCCAGCAGCAGGGCACCAATTCCATCACAGGCACCAACAACCTCGAGCCTCTTTTCGAGAACCACATCAACTACTTGAGGAGTTACCTGGATGGTATTCTTGGGGAGAGAGGCCGTCTGGACTCGGAACTGAGGAACATGCAGGACCTGGTGGAGGACTTCAAGAAGAAGTGAGTGACGGGGTAGGGGTGGGAAAATGCCGGGGCCATTCTGTTTCTGAGGTCCGGCCCTTCTGCATGCCTCCTAAATGCTGGGCAGTGGGGGGTCTCCTGGCTGGTTTCCCTTACAGCTCAGTCCCTTTGGCTCCTCCCACCTTCCTGCTCCAAGCACAGGGCTTTACAAATAAATTCGTGGCCAGAGGTATGGGTTTAGAGGTGGGGACACACCTCCTCTTGAGCCAGGCTGGGGATGACCTTGGCTCTAGGATCTGAATTCTGGGCATCTCATGCTGTGGTGACCAATAATCCTGGAGGTTTGCCTGAGTCAGAAGGATTTCCTGGGATGCAGAATTTTTAGTGCTAAAACCAGGATAGTTTGGGTAAACTGGGACGGCTGGTCCCCTTAACTGACAGGAAGATAGCAAAGAGAACATATTCATTGTAGAGGGGTAGGATGGGGCAGAAGGAGGGGAGAGATGAACGTTCAGATTTTGGGAAACAGCAGTGTTTAGGACCACCTCAAAACCCATCAGCGATCTCCTTCTTCACTCTCACAGATATGAGGATGAAATCAATAAACGCACGGTGGCTGAGAACGAGTTTGTGACCCTGAAGAAGGTAAGGGCAGTGCATGAGGTTTCTGGGGATGGGAGCTTTGGGTTTCTGGCTGGGGAGGTTCTCCTCACTCCCCTCAGAGCTGCCAAGCTCAGGCCGTCAGAGCAATAAACAGAAGCCAGGTGCATCTTAGTCTGGAAGATCCCCTCAAAGAGGCTCATCGACCTTTAGTTTTTGAGTTGACTGAACGTAGACCACCTGGCGGAGGTGTGTGTCTCCCTTTCTTGAGGAGACTGGTCCCGGGTGAGGACCATCCTGGCACTGGTTCCCGGCTCTCTTGCTGCAGTTGCAGGTTGCTGTTTCCTCCCTGGGGGAATAAGACCTTTCTGCTCCTGTCCCCTCAGGACGTGGACACCGCCTACATGAACAAGCTCGAGCTTCAGGCCAAGGTGGACGCCCTGGTGGACGAGATCAACTTCCTGAGGACCCTCTATGATGCGGTGAGGATGCTGCCTCTTGGTGGGGGAAGGGCGGGCTGTTTCCAGATTTGAGGCTGGCGCATTTTGGCATCTAGGGGAGGATGAGGCCCCTTGGAAGGCATCCCGTGGGATGGGCTGCCGATGTGGGGTTCTCTGAGGCCGGGGGTGGGTGGGGCGGGTGCACGTTTGGGGCTAGGAGTCAGTGAATGAGGCTGCTGGCCAGGAGTGTGTCTCTAGGCCCTGGTGAGCTTGTTGCAGAGACCTTGAAAGTGAACAGGCTCTCCCTGTGCTGGCAGGAGTTGTCCCAGATGCAGAGTCACGTCAGCGACACATCTGTGGTGCTGTCCATGGACAATAACCGCTCCCTGGACCTGGACAGCATCATCACTGAGGTCCGTGCCCAGTACGAGGACATTGCCCAGAGAAGCAAGGCTGAGGCTGAGGCGCTGTACCAGACCAAGGTGGGTGCTGGGCACCCCTGAGGGGGCCACTGGAGGTCTCAGAGGGGCTGTGACTGGTGGGATGGCTGGGCGCTGAGTTCCCAGTGGTCACTGTGTGAACCCTCTGGAGATCTCCCTCTTTGAAGGGTCATTCAGTTGCAGAAAGTCTCACCTTTGCAGGTGTGAGAGGGGTGTCTGCCATGGGACCGACTCTAGCTTGCTCAGGGACAGCGGGAGGGAACAATCTTCTACCATAGCCACCCAGATGTTCTCCTCCCTGCCTCCCTGGAGGTGCCTCTGCCCAAGGTCTTTTTGGAAAGTGCTGACTGAGCTTCTGAGATCTGGAGGGTGGGGCTGGGGGTATAGAAACAATCGGGCAAAGCCACGTCTTCCCTTCTGTTCTCTAGTTGGGGGAGCTGCAGACCACGGCTGGCAGGCATGGGGATGACCTGAGAAGCACCAAGAGCGAGATCGTCGAGCTCAACAGGATGATCCAGAGGCTGCGGGCGGAGATTGAGAACGTCAAGAAGCAGGTGGGGTGGCCATGGGTGCGGTGCCCTGGCTGGCCAGTGAGGGGTGGGGGCTGGGATCCCAGGACTCCTATCTGGGAATGGACTGGCATCTCAGGCAACATCAGCCTCCAGGGAGTCCAAAAAAGCAAGTCTGCCTCGATGTTAATTCACATGGCCATATCTCCATGGATGGAGACAAGATGGGGGTGCAGGGGGAGGTGGGTGCTCCCTGACTTCGAGATGGGGTAATCCTGGCCGGGTGTGGCGGTTCATGCCTGTAGTCCCAGGACTTCGGGAGGCCGAGGCGGGAGGATCGCTTGAAACTAGGAGTTCGAGACCAGCCTAGGTAACAAAGCAAGACCCCATCTCTTTAAAAAAAAAAAGACAGGGTAATCTGTTGTAATACACAGAGGGCCTGGGACCCTCTTCCTGGGCTCACCCCTTCTATCTCTGCCACCAGAATGCCAACCTGCAGACAGCCATTGTGGAAGCCGAGCAGCGTGGGGAGTTGGCCCTCAAGGACGCCAACACCAAGCTCCAAGAGCTGCAGACCGCCCTGCAGCATGCCAAGGATGACCTGGCCCGGCTGCTGCGTGACTACCAGGAGCTGATGAATGTCAAACTGGCCCTGGACGTGGAGATCGCCACCTACCGCAAGCTGCTGGAGGGCGAGGAATACAGGTGGGCCTCCAGTCCCACTTCCCCATGCCCCCTGACTGGAGTCCCATGTCGAGGGCCCAAAAAGTGACCGAGTGAATGGGGATGGAGGCCAGCTGTGGAGAGAGAGGCCCCATCTTCAGAGGCCTTGCCGAGAAGCACCTGTCTCTCCCAGCCCATACCCTTCAAGGTCACCCAAGCATGTGTGCAGCCAGTGCTCACAGGGCCTTCTCGTCACGGCCCCTGGCAGGGTGGAGAAAGCTCCCTGACCGGCCAAGCCCCAGGGTTCTGTTCCGGTTGCTCTTCCCTGTCTTGGCTCATAGACTTGGAGAATTGCTTTGTGACGGGGACCATCTTTCTCTTGCTTTCTCAAACAGGATGTCTGGAGAGTGCCCGAGTGCTGTTAGCATCTGTAAGTACCCAAGATAGTGGCGATGATGAGAGTTAATTCTGAAATATCTGCACTAAGACAGGGAAGCGACTGATTAAAAAAATCCCTATGGGAGTGGGGAGGGGCTTCCTGGGAGTGGAGGGAGCAGCGGATTGGCTTTTGCGATTGTTCTGGGTCCAGGGCACTTTTCATAGGTCTAGATGGCCCGTGGGGACTATCTGATAGGGGCCTGTTAATGAGAGGAGAGATTGAGCTGGATGACCTCCAGGGGTCATCAAAAGCTGACCATCAGCCGGGCTCGGTGGCTCAGCCTGTAATCCCGTGCCTTTGGGAGGCTGAGGTGAGTGGATTGCCTGAGCCCACAGGTTCGAGACCCGCCTGGGCAGCGAGAGCTCATCTCTACAATAAATCAAAAAAATCAGCCGGGCATGGTAGCGCATGCCTGTAATTCTGGCTCCTTGGAAGGCTGAGGCGGAAGGATCGCCGGAGCCCAGCAGGCGAGGCTGCGGTGGCCGAGAGCAGCCACTGCACTCCAGTCTGGGCGACAGAGTGAGACTCCAACTCAAAAAAAAAAAAACAACAAAAAAAGAGCTGACCGTCCATAGGAGGAACCACTGGAAAAATTCACAATGATGTAACAGCATGAGTGTGAATAGCTTATGACCCTGGAGTGACTTGTGGTGACCATCAGGTGCAAAGCTGCCTTGATCAGCTCCCAGTCACCTTGGGCCCAGTGGATTATTAAGAAGTTACAACACAGTGATGTGGGTGCCGAGTGCTGACTACTGTCCTGTCCTCTCCCCTACAGCCGTGGTCAGCAGCAGCAGCATGACTTCAGCCTCCGCGGGGGGTTATAGCGGTGGCCTTGGTGGTGGCTTTGGCGGTGGCCTCGGCAGTGGCTCTGGTGGTGGCTTCGGTGGTGGCTTTGGCATGGGCAGCGCTGCCGGCAGCGGCTTTGCTCGGGGAGGTGGTGGTGGCATCGGCGGTGGCAGCGGGTTCAGCGGCAGCAGTGGTTTTAGCAGTGGCAGTGGCTTTGGTTCCGGCTCCGGGGGCCGCTATGGAGTCAGTGGCGGAGGCTTCAGCTCGGTCAGCAGCCGGGGCGGCAGCATTAAGTTCTCGCAGTCATCCCAGTCTTCTCAGCGCTATTCTAGATAAAGGATGCATGCTGGTGTGGCAGCCACCCCAGCGCCTTCCCTCCACTCCCTGCCATCAGCAGTATCCCCAGCCAACCCTCTGCCCCCTGAGGGAGCAGCTCTCTGGCGCTGGAAGGCTGGGCCTCTTGCTCTTCCATCGAGATCTCTGGCCAAGCCCAACCATGAGAATTCCAGACCCCCCTCTCTCTGGCTCCAGCCTGTGCCTGTGATTGTCCAGGTGTGGCCTCCGCTGCCACCTTCTGCTGCCCTTGGGGTCCCCTCCCTGGTGGGATGGTCCCCACAGTTCTGATGTATATAACATGCAGCCCTCTCTGCCCATTTGTTCTGTCGCCAATAAAGTGTACTGTTTCACACCAGGCTTCAGGGCATCCCTCCTTGTTGCTCCCCTGTGGACTGACTTCTCTGGTCCTCTCCTTGTTGGTCCTGCCTCTGGCCTCTCCCATGTGGGCTCTGTAGTCTCAGAACAACTGGAGAATGGTTCTCTGAGACCAAGGCTGTTCGTCCCCACCGTCCACTCTATGGGATTGAAATGGGCAAGATCTGGTTAATTCCTGGAGGGGGGGAGGGTGAGGGGCCACTCTAAGGGGCCGTGCAGCCTCATCGTCCTTAAGGGGGAGGCTGGGCCATGCAGGCATCCATCTCCTCCCTGCTTTCTCTCATTTGTGGGGAATGAAGGGGGCCTTGGAGACAGGGATTTTCTTCCCTTGGTGCTGGTTCTCACTCCAGCTGACATCATGAGAGCTTCCCCCAATCAAGGTGCACAGTTGTAGGCTGTTAGAACCCTGGCTGGAGGGATTTCCCGACAGCAGCCTGGCCCACAAACACCCATCCACTGAGACACTCTGCAATAAAGGGTCCCCCACCCATGAAACCATCTCTCTTTGGAGCACATAGTAGTAGAGTTTCTGAGATGTTCTGTAGCAAAGAAAACCTGTTGGTTTTCTTTAATACAGAATTTTCCACAGCTTGCACCCCTCCCTCTGCCACTCTCCCCAAAACAACTCTTAACAGCCCTCAGAAAACACCCTGCACATAAGTGCCATCTGCAAGCACTCTGGGCCTCCAGGTGTGCACACTGGCCACGAAAGCTCCGTCATTCTGCCTCCACCCTGCACCCAGAAGCCCTGATGATGGGTCAGTTGGCCCTGGGGGTTCTGACCAGAAAGTCAGTGCTGGAAAGGTCTCAGGAGCAGGATTCCAAGGACTTCATTTGCAAATGAGAAGACTAGAACTCGGAGAGGTCAAGTGATTTTTGTAGGTTCTCACAGCATGAGAAGGCCTGAGCTGAGACCGAACCCAGGTATCCTGAGTCTAGAGCTCTTTCCTGACTTCCCCATGCCGTCTCTGAAGCTGCAGTGCTGCCTCCCAGGCATGCCAGGGTGGCATCCGGAGAGAACACTTGGGCTGTGGGACAGAAGCGTTTAGGCAGGTCAGGCCAGGGAAGCAGTAATTCCATCCTAGGCTGAGTTGAATTTACTTCAGAGACGGGGAGGAAACCTGTAGCTGGGGGCTGAGATTTGCCGTGGAAATCGAGCTACCGGTTCTACTTTCTGAAGGAGGCGGGCCTCATTTTGGGCAGGAAGGTGCCTTTTCTGGTTGGTATCCCTCTGTGGAAAAGAGGTAGGAGACACAGGTGGGAAGACTCAGTGCTGAACTCAGTTCAGAGGAGACCGGCCCGACAGGTAGGTGCCAGGCCAGTCGCCATCAGCTGCTTCTCCCAGACAACGTCATTAGCAATGAATTCCTTCCTTTACCGGTCCAACCAGCACTCATCAAGCATTTATTCTCTGTCTGGTTAAAGTCTGGAGATAAATCGGTGAACAAAAACCAGGTGTTGATCCCACTCCTATTTTAGTAAGAAGCCCAACAAGAAAGTAAACAAACAGCTCAATGACCTACTCTTAAGTGGTGGTAAGTCTACGATGAAAGGAGACCAGGGCTGAGTTGGAGAAAGGATGGGATTTGTTAATGAATTGGACTGGGGCAGGGGTTGAGCGAAATGGACGGTTCAACTGCCATCCTGGTTTCCCAGGGCGAGCGACGGTGGCGTCATTTATCAAGAAGGAGGCTGGGAGGCTGGGATGGATGGGGGAGAGCTTCTGGCGCTCTGCTTGAGACAGTCTGGAGCTGCTCAAGAGAGAGTAGGGCCAGACTGTAGGTGGAGAGGGCAGCGTGCAGGGAGTGTGCAGGTGGAGAGGGGAGTGTGGAGTCAGGTGGGGGTCTCACTGGGGCTGGAGACTCACATCTGGACACCATCGCCATAAGGATGCTTGGGGTGGATTTTACTCATTACGTTCCATGGGAACGGATGGTTCTTCCGGAGAGAGGGACGGGGAGAGTGTCCAGGCTGAGAACCAGGAAAGGAGCACAGTCCACTGAGCAGTAAAACCTGATCCAGGTTTTCCAGAAAGCCTCTACCTGGGAAGTGTTTCTAAATTAGCTCCAAGGAAAGCCCAGAGCAGACCCAGCCATCCCGGGAACAATGTCCCTTGGTCTCAAGTCTCACATTCAGACAGTGGCCTCTCCTTTGCTGCTCCTCCCTGGACTCTGTGTCCAGTGGCCCTTGTTCATTCTGTGGGGCTTACAGAAGCACCCACCATCTAAATGGCCCCGTGGTGGCAGGATGGAGGGCGGGGCTCTAGGCGGCTTCTTAAAGGAGAGCCTGGTTCGTGACCAGTGGGATGATGGGGAGGGCTATTTCTCGGAGGTGTCATTGTTCCAGAGGTGCAGCCAGGACAGGTGACCTTGGTGCCAGGATCTGAAACTAAAGGAGCTAAATCCCTGCTTGGCTGGATATTCTTAGCCCTGCCTGCTCCTGATCCAGGCCAACCCTTTCCAGGGACCTTCCCCTGACTGCAGTGCTCCTCCCCTTCCTTCTTCCTCAGCATTTACACAGGCTCTTTGTGCAATTTGATGCTGCTTTTTCTTTTTCTTTTTTTTTTTTTTGAGTTGGAGTCTCACTCTGTCGCCCAGACTGGAGTGCAGTGGCACGCTCCCGGTCATCACAGCCTCAACCTGCTGGGCTCCGGTGATCCTTCCACCTCAGTCTTCCGAGTAGCTGGAACTACAGGCACACGCTACCACACCTCGCTAATTTTTTGATTTATTGTAGAGATGAGGTCTCGCCAAGTTGCCCAGGCGGGTCTCGAACCCACGGGCTCAGGCAATTCACTCACCTCAGCCTCCCAAGGCACGGGATTACAGGCTGAGCCACCGAGCCCAACTTTGATGCTGCTTTTTCAAGTGCTCTAGTGCAGGGTGTCCAACCTTTTGGCTTCCCTGGGCTGCATCAAGTAAAGAGGAATTGTCTTGGGCCTGACATCAATGATATAATACAGTTAGCATATATACATAAACGGATAGGCTCACAAATAAAGTAAGCGCTAAAAACACATGATGTTAAAAGATTTTATGGGGCCACACTACTAGCTGCCCTGGGGCCACACACGGCCTGCAGTCTGTGGGTTGGGCATGCCTGCTCAGAAGTTTGCATTCTTGTACTTGACTGGACCTTTGATTCCTCGAGTAGGTAGTCGGTGGGTCCTGTGTTATCAGTCTTTTTCCTGTCCTCTAAGGCATTAGGGGGTAGAACTTGGTGACTGTTGAATAATGCTTGTAGGCCTGGATCCTAAACTGAGACACGAGGTCAATGGTCAAGAACTGCTTTGCTTGCTCTTCCTTGGGTGTGGAGAGGTGTACCTGCTTGCAGAAACTCTGAGGAAACACTTTCCAGCCCCCACCCCACTGCTGGCTCCCCTCCTTTCCTGTGGACTCACCAGCTCACACATCCCTTGACGTGAAAGAGACCAAGCTGTGTTTTTAAATGTCAGGCCATTTTCTTCCGTCTCTTTCTGGACACAGGCTACAGATCAGAGCAAGTATCAGTGGTGACGGTGACACACCCATAAAAGGCCCAGTTAAGAGAATCAGGGGGTTGTTTCCTACAAGAATCTGAAAGTTTCTGCCCATTGAAGCTGCACTGGATTAAAAAAATGTGGTATGTATACACAATGGAATATTATGCAGACATAAAGAAGGACAAACATATGGACTTCACAGCAACTTGGATGGATGTAGAGTCGATCATTCTTAGTGATCTATCATAGAAACAAAGAACAGAGTACCATATGTTCTTACTCATAAGCGGACCTTGAACAATTATCAAAATACTGTAAGAAAGGGATTGGCAGTAGTGGGAAACTGCCAGGGCAGGGGGAGTGGGATTGACAGTTGAGGGAAACTGCCGGGGAGGGAGGGGTACACCTCATCAACAGGGGTACATGCATAATGAACATCTGTATACCTAACCCTGAATTGTACCCTACATCTTTAAAGTAAAAAAAAAAAAAAAGAATCTGAAAGTAGTTCAGCACCTCTCTGGATGCTGCAGACCTGACTGTTGACAATCCAACCGTGTGTGTCAAGTTTTGGGCAATTTGAAGGTCCATCTCTACACAACTTCTCTGTTTTGCCTGAGCTGGATGGCCAGCTCAGTTTTTTGTTAGCCAAGACTCAAGGATCTCACCTTCTCGGGTCTGGACTGCCCCTCCTCTCTCCTCTCAGCCCCTTAGCTCTGATGTATTCTCCCTCTGCCCACAAAGACAAGGGAGGCAGACACCCTGGCAATAATCTTGGGGTGACTAGGGGCAACTCACTTAAGTTCTAGAAACATTTCCCACATTTTATCTACCTCTCACCTATACCCCCCACAAGTCTTCTGGCAGGCAAACTGCCCAACGCACATCTCTGCTGTGACTGAGATCAAGCTTGTGACCACCAACACTTCCAACCTAGGCTGCGTACTGAGGGCGAGTTGGTTCTTCCAGGAAACCAAGGATGGAGCTGTGTGGCAGAAGCCGTCTGATACGCTTGAAGTCCGTGATGATGTGATCGAATGGGGACAGCTCCATTAATCCCTGGAGGAGATGGGGCAGGAGAAAACAGCTCTACTTGGCAATAAAGATGTGGTTCTCAGTAAGGGTGGTTTTGCTACCCAGGGAACACATGACAACATCTGGTGACATTTTTGTTGCCACGATTGGAAAAGCGCTAATGGCATTGAGAGGGCAGAGGCCAGGAAGCTACTAAACATCCCACACTGCACAGGTCAGCCCCTCCACAAAGAGATAGCCAGCCCCAAATGTCCACAGTGCCCCTGCAGAGAAACCTGCACCAGAGTGAAGGTCTTGAGCCAAAGCAATAGTGGTTACAACTGAGCTGGGTGGGGAGCTTTCTGGATTGGAGAGAAGTCTACATTGTTAGAATTTTGTCAGTCAGGTGTGGGGGCTCATGCCTGTCATCCCAGCACTGTGGGAGGCTGAGGCAGGAGGATTGTTTAAGCCCAGGAGTTTGAGAGCATCCTAGGCAACATAGGAAGACCTTGTCTCTACAAAAATTAAGAAAAAAATAGCTGGGCTTGGTGGTGCATTCCTCATCTTCATGCTCTTTGATGACCAGTGCAATGGCTGGCACAAGGCAGGCACTGTGAACCTCTCTGAGCCAATGAGATTTTGAAAAGGGTAGGGTAGACTCTTACACGCGATTGCTGTCCTGACATATTTAGCAAAAACAACAGGATTGAATGAACTTTTGTTACTGGAGCAAGTCACGCACCAGGAGGTTTGCATATGTCACCCCATCTAATCCTTACAATCACCTTGGGAGGCAGGCAGTAATTATTCTCATTTTCTAGATGAGGATACTGGAACTTAGAGAGGCAGAGTGACATGTCTGACAGGAAGTGGCAACCTTGGCCTCAAATCAAAATCTTACACCTGTAACCACTGTGCTGTGCTGAGGGATGGGGCTGGCTAGTGTTTTGTATGTGTGCTGTCCCTGGCATGTGGTGCTAAGAATTCTCTGGTATCTTCAAGAGTCAGACACCAAATCTGAAGTTCAGACGCCAGCAGGAGAGGTTTCTGTAGTTGCGGCCTTCGAGGTGCACGGGCCACCTTCAATTCAGGCAACTTCTGACCTCCAGCCAGAGAAGCCATAGAAATTGATTGAGGGAAATACCTTGATCATGATGGGTATTTCTCTTTGCTGCCAAAGAGGATAAAGAAAGTTTAAAGCTATTTTCAGCAGCACAAACTGATACTTCAGCATATCTGTCTGTTGTACTCTATGAGTGGGTACTTTAAATGTCAAAGTGGGGTTTTCACACTGGGATGGTGTCATTTGACCTGCTGAAGCCCACATAGGGGAAAAAAAAGAATCCATGAATTTGGCTTTGGAGTTGGAAAGTCTTATTGGAATCCGAGCTCAGTAAGCTAACTGACTTGGGGCAGGTGAATTAACCTTATGTCCTTGTCTATAAAATGCAAATGAAAATTCCAAGCTTGCAACTAGAAATGATACTTGTAAACAACCTAAGTCAGTGCCTTGAATATGACAGACATTTCATCAATGTCAGCTATTTTTATACTCTTTTTGTAGGTGATAGGAGTAAAGATGTGAAAGAGGAGATTATTTTCACTAAAACACAGTCCCCACACTTTAGGGAAGAACACAGTAACTCAATAAATATTTGTTGATGGATGGATTGCATGACTGGTGAGCCCCTGCTTGGCCAGGCATGGAAAAATGGCTTTTACGTAATTGCCAGCACAGACGCTATGATTCCTTGTGACTTGTTGCAAAACCCATCACACACTTCGATGTTGCCTTGACCCTAAATTGGGTTTATTCCTCACAGCTCCTCCTTCCTTCGGCCTCCAAGCTGACATCTTCTAGAAGGGCACCACATGCCAGCATCATCATCACAAGGGCTGATATGGGCTAAGGCTCCTGCCTGGCAAAGGGTTTTTCAACATTACCTTCAGCCAGGCATGGTGGCTCATGCCAGTAATCCCAGCACTTCGGGAGGCTGAGGTGGGAGGATTGCTTGAGGCTAGGAGTTTGAGATCAGCCTGGCAATGTAACAAGACCTCATCTCTACTAATACAAGATTTAGTGGCGTGTGGTGGTGCATACCTGTAGTCCCAGCCACTTGGGAGGCTGAGGCAGAAGGATCGCCTGAGCCCAAGAAGTTAAGGTTGTGGTGAGCTGTGATTGTGGCACTGTACCGCAGCCTGGGCAACAGAGTGAGACCCTGACTCAACAAACAAACAAACAACAGCAAACATTATCTCTTGCAGTCCCCACTGCAACCCAGGAGGTGTGCTAACTTCGATTTATAGAATGGACAACTGAGACCCAAAGGGTAAAACCAGTGCCTAATACCATGCAACAGAAGAGAAGTGGGGCTGGGACTTCAATACAGGCCTGCCTATATCCAAGGCCTCCATGTTTCCACTCCTTCAAGCCACAAGGGAAGAGAAGAAGGAGATGCAGGCATCTGAGCTCCAGAAGACCCAGTATGCCAAAGAAAGATGGATGAAAGACCTGGCCAAATCCATTCTGGGGAGGAGTAAGCATTGACAGGACAATTGGTGGGAGAGACCCTGTCCAGTGTCCCATGTCCTGGTGCCCTTCTCCCTGCCTCTCAAGCCCAAGCCTCCGTTGGCCCTCAGCTTTCTTCTGTCTCACTCGGAGCAGGTGCTTTCTCTTCGGGGCAGAGGCCAGTCTCCTCAGCCTCAGCCCTAACCCCTGACCAGTCTATCTATACATTTCCATTCAGTCTGATGGGTAGTTGGACTTGTGTTTCCCAAGTATGTTCAACAGCACGTTCATGTGTGTCAAGATAGAAAGATTTTGCTGTTGAGTCTGGGAAGCTCTGACTAAATCAAGGGAGAAAGGTGATTTTCTTTTTTTTTTTTTTTTTTGAGTTGGAGTCTCACTCTGTCGCCCAGACTGGAGTGCAGTGGCCGCTCCCGGCCACCGCAGCCTCTACCTGCTGATCCTTCCACCTCAGCCTTCCAAGTAGCTGGAACTACAGGCGCATGCTACCACGCCCGGCTAATTTTTGATTTATTGTAGAGATGAGGTCTTGCCAAGTTGCCCAGGCGGGTCTCGAAACTGCGGGCTCAGGCAATCCACTCACCTCAGCCTCCCAAAGATGCGGGATTACAGGCTGAGCCACTGAGCCCGGCTGAAAAAGGTGATTTTTAACAGGACTTCTCAGGGCTTGTCGTGTGCTATAGAGTCTTCTTAAAATCCCAAGAAAGAGCCATAGACTTTTCATTTCCTCGATTTATTTAATCACAAAACTTTTCATCAAGGTTATCTTGAGGGATAGACTCTTACCCTGGATAAGTAATCAGATAAAGATTTTGAGGTGAGTAGAAGCACTGTTTAGTCACGTGTACCCAAAAGATCAGAATAGAACAAACCGTGATCGCTAATAGCTAAGACTTAGTAACACAGGATTTAGTTGTACTTAGACATTTACTTGTTAATAAAACATTAGCTATGAAGCAAGCTTGCTCTATCTGTGCTAATGCATTTCTACTGTTCATTGATGATTTTTACTTACTCTAGGTGTGTTTTAAGTAATACTTAAGTATTAAGTATTCTAATGACATTATATGGTTATTATTTTACTGTTCACTGGTTAACATCATTTCAGTAGTGATCAGCTTTTATTTCAACAAGAATGTGAATTCTTAGTTCAGGGGCTGCATCCCCAGAATGAGTGTTCATTTTTCATTTTATTTATTTATGAGAACAAATTAGTGATGACCTTGAAAATGGGATCTGTGAACCCCGCATGGATAAAGAGGCAGCAGCGCTCATGGCCACGTCCTTAGCAGCTGCTGGGTGGGGGTGGAGGGATGTCTGCTCACCCTGGTCTAGAGGTCATGGCTAGTGTCCCATGATTCACTCCTCACTCTCAAGTATGTTAGAGGCGACTTGCACCTTCTCCCTGCAGTTGGCTACCAGAGAGCAATTTGACTAGAGGGAATGACTCTGCCTCCTATTTTATAGGTAGGGAAAGAAGACTCCAAGCTGGGGGTGGTGGCTCACACCTGTAATCCCAGCACTTTGGGAGGCTGAGGCGAAAGGATTGCCTGAGCCCACAGGTTCGAGACTAGCCTGGGTAATATGGTGAGACCTTGTCTCTACGATAAATCAAAAAAATTAGGTGGACCTGGTGGCACAACACCTGTAGTTCTAGCTACTTGGAAGGCCGAAGTGGAAGGATCGCCGGAGCCCAGCAGGTCGAGGCTGTAGTGGCCGTGAGTGTGCCACTGCACTCCAGCCTGGGCGACAGAGTGAGACTCTGACTCAAAAATAAAAAAGTAAAAAATAATTTTTTTTTTTTTTG